>NW_024037056.1:18064804-18124431 GCF_015706575.1 Patiria miniata
CTATTTTTTTCATTCAATTCGAGTAGAAATTTATTACTATAATTTCAAATCGTTATGAATACAAATATATTAATATTAAATAAATAAGTATACATTAAAGCAAAATCTGAATAAAAGCAATGCAGGGAAACTCAAGGAGTCGAAGCTTGTATAAACATGTCTTAAAACGCAGGGAAACAATTGTAAGAGAAATGATAATGAAAAACACATACCGATCAATACAAATATGAAAGGAAACAAAAAAGCACAGGACAAAGAGACAGACAGTACAAAGTATTGCGTAATGAAAGAAAAGTAAGTACAGTTTTATAAAAGAAGTATTAAAGATCGCAGACAGTTAGAAAAGTTATCAAAAATTGAAAAGTTCTCTTTTAGAAGCATTTCAATTGACCAACATCATCCAATGCGTTCCAGAGACGCGGCCCTTGATATCTCAAAGTGCTCTTGGAGTGAGTCCTGCGAGTGTAGGGCAAGGGACATTGTGTTGTTACGTGACCTAGTTGGATACACCGTGAGTGTCTTAGACTGTGGTGAAAAAAAGATGAGAAGGAACGAAAAGGGTTGTTCTGTTAACTTGAACATGAATATATCGGTATATGACTATTAATAAGATGGAATTTATAAACACAGTATACTCAGTGTGTTACCTCCCTAGTGAAAGTTGGAAAAAATACTCGGGTGGGACTGGAACCCACGACCTCCCACTTTCCAATGCAGACGTCTTACCACTCGACCACCGAGATAACGGGATCGGTTGGCTGGTTCGAATCTAATGTACATAACAGCGGGTACCGCATTAACTATTAATAAGGCAAAAAAAAAATGTTCGGTCTCTGGTCAGACAAAAGTTCCGGAATTGACGCGGCCACGTTTTTTTTTCTCTTTTTTTCGCTTTTTTCCTTTCTTTTCTTTAAGCTTGGATTGTACAGACAAGGTGGGGTACTTTTTAACTTTTTTAGTGTCCTCATGTACATTGGTGTCCTCCATAATTTGCCTTGGTGCTTTCGATCATTTGCCTTGGTGCAATTTCCCATTCCTTGGTGCTCTTTGGTAAAAAAAATTGAGGAGGTGCGGAAATAGAGGGCGCTGTGGGAGCTACCGCGAAACATTTTGAAAAAAAGATCGACGCGCATGATTAAAATCGACGCGCGACGCTGACCAGAGACCGACTTATTTTTGTTTTGGCCTAAGATGGAATTTTTGCGTCGGGGTGATGTAAATGAAATTAGGTTTGCCCTTTACCGACGTATAAACACTGTATAACTCAGCGTGTTACCTCCCGAGTGAAAGTTGGAAAAAAAAATATCGGTATGACGTTTATTTGTGTTAACGAGTATAGCAAAAAGAGGTTGGGTGTGCTCCCGCGGATGTGAACAACTAAAGATTATGTGACGTTAACGCGACCTTCCGTGTACTCACATTTCGGGTCTTTCAGTGATGTTCTTCGTGGCGGTAGGTAATGCATTGTGCAAGATCGAAGAAAAATGACGCAGAATCATTTTCAAAAATCGAGAAGTTAACATTATATGTTTTTTTGTGTTGTGTGGAAACAATTAATTTTCTTTACTTGACCTTCAGTGCATTGTACGACACGAGGAAATGTCACGGTAAATGATTAACTTCATTAAGTATCAATTTGAGCAATTCCAACGGATAACGACGAAGAGTTCTGTTTCTATTTGTCACGCAACCGCAGGCTTCAACTGCACCTTTGAGGAAGGGATTTGTGGTTGGAGACAATCCGACGACGACAGGTCCAACTGGGGGCTGCGGCAGGGGCAAGACGCCTTTGACAATTGGCCAGATTTCGACAGGACGTTTGGCAGTAAGTTTTTGCATCACGTGATGTTTCATTAATCTATTATCGCGGTGTCAATAAAAAGCTATAATCAAATAAAGAGATTAATTGACCAAAGTTAAAGTAAGCTTTCCTTTCTTATGTTGACTCCATTCCTCTGATGATGCATCTTTAAGCTTTGTTGTCTTAATAAAGATTGATTGTAACAGATTTAATTTAATCTACATTGAAAAACCTTGGAGCATGGAAATGTGGTAACTTGATCATTTTCTTGCCTTGTGATATTGTCGGTTTTTCAGTCTTTCTACGTGTGGGATAACACGCTTCCGAGCGACAGTGATTAGATGATCAGGCACAACCAGTCACCCTTTTAGAATCGTTCTAATAAATATGCTTATTTTTTTCCATCTCCCCTTATCCCCTTCTTTCTTTTTGTCTTTCTTTCTTTCACTTTTTTCTAAAAATAATCTTCCTGAACTTTTCTTCTCAACGGTTTATGTTATAAACTTGTTACTTTAAACCAACATCACCCAAGATCCAAAAGTGTGCATATAACTCTGACGTCATGATGAAGTCATCAGGTATCAAATCTCAAGCGATTTGAGTTGAAAATGAACCATCTTCTTTCATTTGTAACTTTTGAACAAAATGATCAATATTGTTCACATGCTGTAATAAGATAAACCATTAATTGATAAGCATTTTTGTCGCGATCGTTAAGTCGCTTGACCCTTACTTCTGGGGATACCGGCAGATCAAACTTAGTTGAATTCAAAATATGGACATGAGCCTCAAATCAGAACAAACCGTAATATCTTCCAAACGGTTTACGGGATAATTATAAAACCAGGGACGTGATGAATCCTGAATCCATTGTGCCTATAGCAAAGTTTTGTTCCGAGGAGTGACTCCATGATGACGTCATCATGTGTCATGTGACGTCATCTTAAAGGGGCTTTCTTCAATGGCCTGTACATACAGAACTACAAGACCGATTGGGTTTTAAATTTTGTTTCATTTATGCTTAAAATTATAATGTACATGCACTCTTACGTCCGTGATGAGCACGGGGCGATCTACGCACTTGTTTTCAATGGACACAACATTTGCACACTATCATGGAACTGTGTTCGCACATGAAAAGGAACATGAATATGACTGTACATGGATGGGAACAAAGCATAAACGTCCCATGCGGCAAAGCCCTATGCTCTGTTCATCGAATCGCCATAGAACACTAGTTCTTTTTCTTTTTTCGTTCTCTCCCAAATCCTATAGACTGTTTACCTGTTTATTGAGCCATATGAACGACTCAATAAGTGACGTAATACTTAAAGGTCATATATCTAGAGAACTGTAAGTCCGATTAGGTTAAAACTTGGTATGTAGGTAGACCGATATATGTTATAGGTAACAAGTTAGGTGCCGTTATGATGACGTAATGTTAATTTAGGAAACTTAAGCAATATGTCATCAACAGAACAAGCTTAGTACAACATTCTTTTTTGTAAAAGGTTTGTTACGTCATACATTTTTGCACAACAATATAAAAAAGGTGTGACGTCAGATGACGTCATCAAAATTACATGTCCGATCGTAATGAAACTTGGTGGTTAGGTAGAAACTGTTGCTAATATATTTAAAATCCGAAGAGACGTCATGATGACATCATCAACTGATAAGTTTTTATCGTTTTACACTTTTTCTACCAGCAAAGTTTGACATGAAATGCAATCAGATCAACTTCAAACTAGGCACAGACAAAGGCCCTACTGTTAAGTTGACCCTATACAAATTATGTCATGATAACGTCATCCATGGCCATGTTACGTCATCTTAAAACTGTAGATTTTTCCTCTTGAGAACTGTACGTCCGATTGGGTTGGAAATTAGGGTGTGCATATACAGGGTCGTGTTACAGACAAAAATTGAGATGTCATGATGACGTCATCATAGGGCTGGAGATGTCATCTTAAAGGTGCATATTTAAAAGTCATATCTTGAGATCGAAAAGAACAGCTTTAATAATAAATCATGGAACTATGTCATTGTATATAATTTTCCTGATTGTATTTGGGCGAAAACAAAACATCAGCTCATACAAAGCTACTAAGAGGGCGTTGTTTGATGAGCTGCCACACCATTTTAACTTTTTGCTTTTTAACAACCTTTTATCGCTTTTTATCACGGTTTTCCTGTTTCATCGTTTGTCATCTTTTGCTGTGTAACTTCGTTGGATAAATGTCTTCATGTTTGATGCCATCGTTTTGCTGATAACTTTGCCGTTGTGACATTTTGATGTATATTTTTTTGTGCTGTGAATCTGTCTATATACGTGTGTATGCACTTTAGTGCTAAGTGTTCATCATCAACAAACCACTACAACTTTGGAGTTTCATTCAGGTACTGTTAGTACTATCCATCTATCCGAATATAAGCCTGAACTTATCTTTACTTTCCACTGATGTAAGAAATGTAATTTTGTTTGTTGTCAACAAGCTACCACAGCCCAAGCTTCATGAACCTCCACGCCCTGTTCCTGCCCGAACACTGCGCTTCGCTTCAACAGGATTTATACATCTAAATCACCCACTTCCAAATGGTTGAAACATGGATATGTGCAACCTCGTCCCCAGTGCTTACTTTATTTCCAACCGTGTTTCCAATAGTAAACCCTGGATAGGAAACTTTCTTCCTGTATCCTGATTGGATACCGCAATTGGCTAGTAATGGATTTTTATCGTGTACTTGGTGCTATATATTCACAACGTGCAGTACGTGTTTTCGCGATCATTCGTCCACGCCTTCTCGAAAATACTAATTTCCTTTTCCAATTTGCTCATATAAATATGAAATATGATACTGCATGTTGTCTCGATAAGATCGTAACAGTTTGATTTCAAAAATCGTGTTTTCGTAACTCACGCCGTGCTCGCGCTGCTACGAATTGACTCTGTTTTTACCCCAGACACCGCATACAAAAACAAACGCTAATGTGTAACGCATATCCAGGCACCAGACTGTTCCTCATTTGCATACGTGTGCAAAAATCTTGCACATGCAAATGATCCAATACCAGGGTGAGAGAGCAGGTAGTGGTGGGCGCGTACTGTTCAACACCCTGGGAACGAGGTTGGGATATGTGTGCCTCAACACTCCCGGTCATAATCCTCCGCTTGATATTACGATTTCTAATGACATCTCGGAAAACACTGACCCTTTTCCAGGTGGCCTGCATGATTATGGATTTACAAGTAATTGGAATGAACAGAAATCTCATTTTGTCGACAATCCAGTCAGCCGTCCCACATGTGGCAGATTAGTCTATTCTCGTTCTGATTTATTCAACATTCGTAATCTAATGCAACGTACAATTTTTCCTGAATTGTTAACATCACTCAAGATCAATCACCTTTCGAGGTATAGAGGAACACGTGCTGAAAACCTGTCAAGAATCCGTGAAAGCCGGGAACATTACATGCATGTCAACAAAAGTACAAACAGCCGCACAGTGGGCCAGAATGCAGTAACTTTGTGCCAAAATTAAATACTCATTAAAAAACGCTTGATGAAGTTAAAGTTAGAAGTACATAATGGGTTTGCAGACCCGTAAATTTCAATGGAAGCATTTTCAAATCTGTATGACATCATCAAAATACTGTTTTCTGATTAGACGATGCAAATTATCATTGTAATACCAAGACATATTCATATTACATTGCTTATTAAAACGATAAGGGGGTTTCCAGACCTAAGAAATTGAGTAGAAGCATTCTTAATTTTTTGGTCAAATTCACTGATCATAATTCTAAAATGTACATTTTTTTAAACATTTTATTTTCTAGTTTGGCTACTAATGGGTAAGAACTGGACGCAGTAACAAGTTGACTGCTTTCTTCTTCATATATATCAAACACGTTTTTCAAAGTTGCCACTTTTTGTCATTTTAAGAGCAGATTTCGCACTTTTGATGTTCACATAGGTATGTGACACTATTAAAACCTACAAACATTCAAAATACGGATGGAAAAATGTTCTTTAGGAAGTCTTCTTCTCCAAACAGGTTAACAAAGTTGAAAATGTCACATTCACTAATTGTGAATTTTGGCACACTTTGAGGCGATTCTGGCCCATTGTGGGCCGGTTGATTCCTGTTCACGCCACCAGCCAATACCGAGCACAAGGGGTAAGGAATAACTTTGAACCACCGATGAGAAACTTATTCCGTGTAAATCATGTGGTCCCGACCAATTTCCTGCTATCATTAGCCAAAGAGTTTGCCTACGAGCTAAGTAAACCTCTTACATATATCTTGAAATGCTCGTACAGAGAAGGAAAGGTTCCAGATCAACGGAAAAAGGCAATTGTTGTGCCTATTCCTAAGCAAAATCCTGCTTGTATCAATTAACTCAGACCTATTTCGCTTACCTCTGTTTTCGCTAAAATTGCTGAAGGATTTATCACAGACTGTGTTCTTAACGACATTAACAATGCAATTGATATACGGCAGTTTGGCAATGTTAAAGTTGTTTCTACTGCCCACTATTTGGTTGTTCTCCTTCATTGTCTTTTTCAAGGCGCTGAGAGACGCTACAATGTGGGAACAATGGTTCTCACGGATTTTTCTAAGAACGCCAATCGATCGCCAAATGAATACGGGCGTGCTTATATAGCCACACAAGATTAGGAGGGTATTACAAGAATTTGTATTATAAGAGTGCCACGTCTGGTATTACATAAAAGTGCCACGTCTGGTATTACATAAGAGCGCCACAACAAATCGTATAATTTTATTTAACTATTGTTGTCAATGTTTTAACGAAATGTTAAAACAAAATGAATATTGTCAATTCACATGCAATTTGGACTTGGGGCCAAGATTTGTGGATGAATAAAACCTATCTGTCATGCCGTCTGTCTGTCTGTCTGTCTGTCTGTCTGTCTACCATATGCTCATTTCACCGAACAGACATAGATCTAGTTTGTTTATTTTCCTAGTTTACTCGGTTTGCGTTTTTGAATGTGTTCTGTTGAGAAGGCGGGCTTGGAAATCCTGAAGGGTATGAGGTGGACTGCACACGTGTTATTTGAGAAACAACTTATGGATACCTGGGAAACCATTCCACAGTACAGGTTTTAGCCTGTGTGATTACCTTGTCCTCAAAAAGTCTCCCAAAAGCGATTTCTGAGAGCAATGTGGACTGGGGCATTATCTTCTACCTGAAAATGCTGTGATCATTTCCTTGATGATTAAATTTAAACTCCAGCTGCATCAAACGATCATCGATAACAAACGAGCTTAGTGTCAGAGGGAGGGTTACTGGCACTAGTTTTTGATAAATCATATCAATAGTCATTTGTTTTGTACAACGTGTCGAAAAAAAACATGCTTCACTTCTCATTGTTTATTATGAATCTGATGCTAGGTCATATAGAAAACCAAAAACAAACCCTGAAACGAAAAATAAGTAGTATCTATTTACTACATAAATATACACAAAGCTTGATAATCATATCTGGGTACTAGACATCAACACAGTGTAAGTTGTCTTCAGAATAATAATAAATATATATGGGTCAGTCATGCCAAGTTAATGTTCATTGTTGTCTCATACATGGAGTCGAGACTGCACGTTTTGTCTGCATATCACTGTGAAAAACACATAGAACTACACATGGCAACACATGTACATGTACGCTGAAAACTTCTTTTTGTATATTTGTATAACTATAAGGTTTTTGCAAAGTTACACTAATACAATGATCAAAGGAAGCTGTAAGATTGTCTGATATGGATCTATATCATCCCAGCTTATACTCACTTCCTGGAACTTAATCACCAACAATTCCACTATTCCGTCCCATTTTAAGATGCATGGTTGTCACTCCCTAGTCCCTGACATTGGCGTATTCTCATGCGTGTACAAACACTACCTTGTGGGGTACCGGAACAATGGAAGGTACCCCGCAAGGAATGCCCACCAATTTGCGGGGTACCATTTTGGTACCCCACAAGTTTTTCACGAAATAAATATATGGATTTTACTAAAAAAACTAGGAATTTCCAAGGTGGGTTGATCTGTCGCGAATGGAAGAGTTTTAGAAAAGGGATATTTAGTCCAAATTTCAGCCCAGGAAATTAACTATGGTTAAAATAAGGGCATTTTTACATAAGGCCAAAAAAAAAAAGTCTCCGGTTTCTGGTATGGAGCTTGCCCCAAAAGTGGTGCGGCGACGCGGCTTTTTTTTTTTTTTTACCTGTTTTTTTTTTTTTTTTTGGCTTCAAATGTCGGCTGATGACTGCAAATGGTGCCCGACTAAACTTAGTGCAAAATATGGGAGTCCAGAGAGGCCACATAAATCTTATTCTCGATCATAACCCCATCTAAAAACACGTTAAAATTGTGCAGCAGCAGAATTCCAGTCAAACCAGTGAGTTTGGCGGTTTTGAAACATCATCTTGTATTGAAAAAAAACTTTTTCATTTTGCCGACGCGCGCGCATACCAGAAACCGGAGACTTTTTTTTTTGGCCTAAGTGTGCGACGTTGCAAAATGTTAGTACACGAGAACAAAGGAAGTACCCCACTTCTATGCCTATGTAAGCGTGTGTGCATGTGTCCGAATTTCTCATCGTCCAGTATCGCAAATTTTTTTCTCATTGAGAGAAAGGCCCTCCGCACGCAATAGCGGTGTCATAGGGGAAAAATCGACAAACACACCATGCACAACGGCGGTGTCCTATCATATCGAGACTCCCACACAAAGCTCATGAGTCTCGCGCCATACAATTTGTCGTGCCTTGTTTATGATCTGAAATTTGGGTTTAATTTCCACTGTAAACAACAGAGTCGCTTAGGATCAAACGCAGCACATGTTTGTTTTACACGTAGTAGCTTCGTCTATCCCCTTTCGTGCGTTACCTTTTTTGAACCCTGTTTTCATGTCTTAAAATTATTATTTGTCACAAAATGATAACAATGAAAGCCGAATTCTATATTTCACTAGGTTCAATTTTAAATTTTGAACTTGTTGCCTCATGTTGACATTGACTTAATTAACCAAATTACTCATCACTCGTTAAATCATCACCGTAACATTTCTTCTAAAGTTAAATCATCACGGTAACATTTCTTCTAAAGTCATCGGGTCTTTTTTTATTTATGAAAAACTACCCTATACAGATGCGAGTGGCCACTACATTCATTTTACGCCATTCTACTTCATAAACAATGAACTCGTCAGCCCAGTCGTTTTGCCGAGTAGAGAACAGCCAGGAAACAAGTGGTGTTTCAGTTTCTGGTACAATATTCATGGAAACGGCACAGGTGAGGTTTGCAAACCATTTTTTCAATTTTATTCAGTTTTACAATTATCACATATGCCAAAACTAATATATTTATTGAAATGAATCTTTCCATCCCATTTTATCCCCCACGTTTTGCAACTAAAGAGTGTTTCTTTGTTACGGTTACCTCTTTATCTTAACTGTTGTAGTGACAACATGACAAGGTTTGTTCAGGTTCCCAGGCACTTGGACGTAGTGCGTTTATTCCGCCATGATGGTACAACAAGAGTGTAGCCACATTACACACACTGTGTTCATGCGCTGCGCGCAATATGAATATGTAGCTCCACATAAATATTACAACATCCTCCCCCCTTTGAAAGTACAATAATGGATTCTAACATTTACTAGACAACTTTCCGCACAGGTTAAAAGTTAATGTGGTAAGTTTCTGAATAAAATGATGAGTAACTAACAAATAATTGTGCTGCGTCTCTAGTTTCTAGTGTCTTTACATGTTTCTGGTGGGCTGGAACTTGGACTTCTAAAAACGCTTCTTAACATCTGTTTAACTGTTTAAACTCTTCAACTGTAACTCCAAGTACCAGGTCTATGATTTAACCCTATATATCTAAGGGTAACATGCTATTCAACTTTTCATCCTCCTATCGAATTCTTGAGGTTAACTACCCTCAGTGGTTTAAGTAATCAAAAGTTTAGATAAAACAACTTGAAAAACGTTTAAACAATGGACACTCTGCAAGTATGATATTGTCATGGGCTTGTTGGGATCTGATTGTTTGCTTGAAAGGGGTATATTGTGTAAGATGGCCTTATTGCTGGATGTATCGCACTGGTCTGCGAATTCCTCGGCCTGATCTTGTAATCTGTGGAGTATCTCCGGTTGCCCTAGCTGCTTTGTCGCTGTGACTTGGGAGTTTGTGTTCCGTCTTACTGAGGTCTTTGGTTTTCTCGGTGTCTGCAAATCTGACACGCTTGGGAGTGATAGAGTGTCGTGTATCTGTCATCCCTCTGAGGTGATCGAGTACGCCTCAATATGCTGCCGTTTGGGGTGGCGACTTTACACGACCTCGTCTCTCTACACACGGTTGTCACCTCGGCTGGCAGCCAAGCCCGAGAATCCTGATCAAGAATCCGGACCTTCTGCCCAACATGGAGAGGTGGGAGCTCATTGGCTGAGTGTCTCCTGTCGTAATCTGCTTTCATTCGGCGGCGGCTTGGCAAGCTTATGCAAGGTGGCCTGCCAAACAGAATCTCGGCCGGATACGGCAGTTTGGAGTCAATGGGAGTAGCTCGCAGGTTCAGAAGTGCTTTGTCAACATTCTGCTTTGACTTTTGGCATCTCTTTATGAGTGCCTTGACTGTCCGCACTGAACGTTCCACAAAACCGTTGGATTGAGGGTATCGGGGTGAGGATGTGATGTGACTTATGCCCCATGAAGCACACATGTCCTGGTGCGGCGCTCCAACGAACTGTTGGAAATTGTCCGATATTATCTCTGCCGGCGCTCCGAACATGCCAAGTGTACGCGATGTCACACCAACTACCGTTGCGCTCTTGGTATCTCGCAGCCTGTGGACGACTGGGAACTTCGAGGTATAATCAATGATCAGAAGAAAGTCATCTCCCCCAATTTCGAACAGGTCGGATGGGGATGGAGGGGTTCCTTCTTCTGCTTTGGTTGGTTTTCTTGGCAGTATTCACATGCCCTCACAGCATTGTCGACGTCACGGCTGATGTTTGGCCAGTACACGGTTTCTCGAGCCAAACGTCGTGTTTTCTCGATTCCCATGTGTCCTTGTGGAGCTGGGCCAGGATGTCTTGTCGTAGATCATCGGGGATTACTACTTGTTTCCCTTTGAAAATGACACCCCAAGATATTCCCAGTTCATCTCTGTAGGGCCAGTATGGCCTTAGATCTCTGGGTAGCTCCTTGATTTCGTCAGGCCAGCCGGCGTAAATAATTTGGGTTAGGGAACTCAGGGTTGGGTCAAGCGCGGTCTGCAGCTGCAGTTGGGTCTGCTTAGTCTGGCCGAAGTGAAGGAGATCGATGTACTTGAGCTCTGGTCCTTCAATGACGTCTGTGCCACCGCCCAATCAGTCTATGTGTATGTCTTCGTTCTTCTTCGGGTTTGGCAGTCTGGTCATGGCGTCAGACAAGATCATTGTCGGTCCTGGCTTGTAGTGCACGGTGAAGTGCCTTGCACTTTGATAAGTAGGCGTTGTAACCTTGGTGGTGCACTAGATAGGGGCTTCCTCCAGATCATTTCTAGCGGCTTGTGATCTGAGTGTACCACAAACTCCTTCCCGAAGAGGTAGTTGTGGAAACGGGCTATGCCAAACACCATTTCCAGCGTTTCCCTTTCTATGTTGGAGTAATTTTTCTGCGTCGGTAAGAAACTTTTGGATGCAGAGGCAATAGGTTTGCCATGTTGAGTGAGGCATGCTCCCAGCCCTTTCTGTGAAGCGTCAACCTCAAGTACCGTTGGCATCTCAGGGTTGTAGTACTGAAGGCATGCGTCCGCTGTGATCGACAGCTTCAGTGCCTAAAACGCTGCTTGGTGGTACTCCTGCCACACAAAAGGGAAATTTTTCTTGAGAAGATCTCGGAGCATCGCTGCCTTGTCTGCGAGGTTGGGAATATACGCAGACATATAGGTGATGAGACCAAGGCATTTTTGGAGGTCTTCCTTGTCCTGGGGTGTGGGGAGGTTGTGTATGTCCTCAACCCGCCCTGGGTCTGGCTGTACCCCAACGTCAGAGTAGATCAAGCCGAAGAAATTGATCTTCTTTGTTTTTATCCTGCATTTGCTGCTGTTGAATACAAGACCCTCACTTCCGGCAACCCAAGGTTGGCGTCGTGTCCGTTATCTGTGCGGCCGTAAACGACTATGTCGCCAGCTATACAGACACAGGTCTGGTGCACACTGTATTTTCTGGGTGGGTCAATATGGGGTACCGCGTCTTCTTTGAGGTGCAATGTTGCCCTTCGTTTGAAGCTTCCAATGGTGTCAAACTGATCTTGATACGCCTCCATCAGCTGCTCAATTGATTGTACTGACGTCAGTCTGGCAGCATGTATCGTCACGACTCCCATGTCACGGCACATGGGCAGACCTGCAATCACTGGGCCTGTGAAGTCAACGACGTAAAATCTATTCTCTGACCACGTAGGATCTTCGTATCTGCAGAGCAAATCGATGCTGCCCAGACAGGGTATCGTTGTTCCATTATATGCGGTTAGCTTGGTTGTCACCGGTTTGACTTGGGATCTCCAAGTGTCTCCATACATCTGTCGTATGGTTCTGAGTGGGAGTGTGTTACCTCCGGCTCCGGTGTCTATCTTGACTTTAAGGCGGTGCTTGCCTTCAAGGTCAAGCAAACCACGACAAGCTCTCTGTAGGCTTCGTTACCCGTGTTATCTTTCTTCTTGTGGAAGTCTGGAACAGTTACAACATGGAACACTTCCTCGTACGCATGGTCCATGTATTCTAACTGAATCCTGTTCAGTAGTGTTTGGTGTCGAAGATTCATCCTTCTATCGGCCCTTGGGTTTACATTGTTGGGGCCTTCTATCTCTGGAGGGACTGCGTCGCCTCTCCCCGGAGTGACTGGGTCTTCTTCGTGGTGACTTGGATCCTCTGCGTTGTCTTCTTTTAGCTCTCGTTTTCATTTCTGCAACACTTGGACCAGTGCCCTTTCGCTCCACAGGCCTTGCAGGTATCATGGTATGCGGGGCACCGTCTGGGTGAGTGTGATAACCCACAGTTTCGACAAGCTCGACTCTTGGACCATATGGCGTTCACTGACCCCCATTGGTCTCCATGGACTGTAAACTTTGCTTGTCGGCAACAATGGCTTCATACTTTCGCACTTCGACGAGCATTTCGTCAATGCTGTAGCCAATGGGTCTGTCTAGCAGATCCTTTTGGAAGGACTCGGAGGGTGTAGAGGCTATCACGAGTTCAACTACTCGTTCAGTGAGTTCCGCCACACTAAATTGACAATCAACAGCCTTCGCTCGGCACCTGTTGACGAATTCATCGAGGTGTTCCTCGTGCTTTTGCCGGTAACGCATCAGTTCCAAGCGGTGGATCCTGAAGTTTAGCTTCACCTTGAGTTGTTTTTCAAACAAATCCCATAGCTTGGATGGGTCGAGCTGCCCTTCTTCAGTCAGGCTAGAGACATTGATTTTCCTAAGACCCTCTTTTCCGACGGCTATCTTGATTTTGACTGCTTGCTTGGCTGGGTCTGTGATATCTTGGTCGGCAAGACACATTTCGATTCTCTGTCGGAAAATGATCTTTTGCCAGATCACTGGCATCCCACTGCATTTCAGGGAATTTTGTGGCCATGGTTAACAAGGGACGGGCTGTGCCTGTGGGAATTCTCTATAATGGTAAGTAAACAGGTGTAATAATATTGATACTATTACCTTTTAAATCAATGGGCACAAAGACACAAATAATTTATGGCCATGTGAGGCAATACTTAACACAAGTATATCATCAGATAAACCAAGATAAGTGATGTTCAGTTTGAGTCCGGCATGCAGTATTTTTTGGAAAAATCAGACCAGTCCATTAATACTGTCCAATAGTTCAGGTTGCTGTTATGTGGTTCCAGCACTCCTGCAGATCTGGCTGTTTTCCGGAAGATCCGGCTGTTATCTGGTAGGTCCTGCAGTTTTCCGGTAGGTCATGCTGTATTCCGGTAGATCCGGCTGATATCCGGTAAATCCGGCTTTTTTCCCGGTAGATCCTGCTGTTTTCTGGTAGAACCAGCTGTTTACCGGTAGATCCAGCTGTCCGCAAGCTGCAGCATTGATCGGCAGAACAATATGACTGGTTCGGTCGTGTTTCGCCTCAGGTGGGGTCAAAGGTCAAATCCCGATGAGCGTGTGCGTGGGGGTAGTTCCAGGGTATGGCTCGCCGGAACTGCTTTTATCAACCAGCTGCACAAGTCAATGGCGTTCACATAGCGCAAAGTATATGCACGGCATGTAAACTCAATGATGCTTTGCTTCAATCAAAAGGTTCGGACAAAACACTTACAACCGCCCTGTCTTCAGTCCGTGACTATCGATTACATATGCTGACTCGGTCCATCGGTACATATGCATTTACGATATGTGCTATGCGGCAACTTCCTCTGTACTTTCCCCTGGCAAACTGAATTAGAAAACTGGGTCGCTTCTGGCCAGTCTGTGGTCGTTGCGAGTACAGTGTGGGCTGGCGCGTATAGGATTTCAGGCGTCACGTTGGCCGCTGGCGAACCGGGCTCTTTGCGTGCAGCGACGGCTCAATCCACTGTCGATGTCGGCTGCTGGGCATCGATCCGTGCTCCGTCTGTGGCGGTCTTTCGCAGGCGATTGGCGTTTAGCTAGCTCGATGCCTGGTCGCGGCTTACATGTATGCAGCATTTCAGTGTCCACTACCGCTGCCACCATGTAGTGATAGCATGAAAAGGTTTGTTCAGGTTCCCAGGCACTTGGACGTAGTGCGTTTATTCCGCCATGATGGTACAACAAGAGTGTAGCCACATTACACACACTGTGTTCATGCGCTGCGCGCAATATGAATATGTAGTTCCACATTAATATTACAACAACTGTGACTGGAAAGATAAAAGAGAAATGCAAGCACCAAATAATCACAACAATTGACAAGTTCAGTTCTATTTACACAATTATTATTTACAATCTAATTTACAAGTCCACTTCTTCTACTAGCAGCAATTACAATATTTCAATATGAATAGTAATAATTCGCCAAACTATACTTATATCAGCTTGTGTATTACTTTCAATCTAATGTCTTCAGGCGGAAACAATGAAAGTATATCACAAAATAAAGTCAGTATTTCGTCTCAGTTGAAAACTCTTAATTTGAAACAAAACAACTCAAAAAATATTAATTAAATGAATCTTTGGGTTTAGTTTCTGAACAAATTTAATTTAAGATAGAACGCTAGGTGTGGGTACTTTTAAATCACTTTCCCCACCAAGTCATAAAAAATGAACACTAATTTTGGATGTTTTCCAAAGGTTTAATTCTCAAACACCAACAATGACCGGTTTTCATTAGGTGGTCTCTTGATTCTACACTCTCAGTGGTGTACACATGCAGTGGTGACAGCCTTCCTTGTTCAACCACGGCGTCCTCTGTCGTCTCTTTGCGACACTCACTTTGCGTCATACTCGGCTGCTACTACATGTATCAAACGTCTTCGCAAGCATCCCGGCTCATCAAACATCTACCTCAATTTGGCGTACACCCTAGCTAGGCTACGGCTAGCTGGGCCAAGGGCCATCCAATATTTCAACGAAAGATTGTCCAAAACATACAGACATTCATACACGAAAATCTCCGATCTTTTACACGACAACTCGGAAAAGAATCACACTTATGTTCATGTACAATAATTTTCATTAACCTTGTCCATTATTCTATCGAAACTTTAGCAAGGTAAGCACCGTCATATTTATCCTGCAACGATAGTTTCCAACATCTAAAATCCATTTCTTGATAACTAAATAAACAGAACCCACGGTTTCCTTGCCGTTCAAAATCTTGACGCCCTTGGTAACTTCATTTAATATTTGCCATCAAGCAGTCTGTACAAATCTGCTTCTTATATCATGCAGCAAAAGTAGGTAACTGCCGGCTTAAAAAAACCCGCGAAGCTCAGAGGATCGAGCTCTGACATCCATGTCGATCAAAATCAAAATAAACACTGACATGTCACATTCCACTTCATTCATTTACAACCTAAAAGAATTCACACACAAAGATTGAGGAAAGCTTGGATAAGCGCATTTAATTAGACACAAAAGGCAGTACATTGAAGAGAATGTTACCGCTCGTGTCGGCCCTGTATTATTAAACACAATAGTGAGTTAGTTACATGTGGGCAGAGGAATCCATGGCCCTGTGTATATGTCACCAGTTTACATCGAAGGGAAATTCTTGACATTGTTTTTATGCTTATGCAAATGTAATATTCCTGAGCAAAATGTTGTTGCCACCATACTCAGAAACTACTCAGAAACTACCCGTTGAGTTTCATTGCGCTTTCGGTTCGGTTGACAAGGAGTTTTACACTAACGTCTAAGCGGTAATTTGTAATTATCGAACAATAAAAGTGTAATAAATCACTGTGTAATGGTCATGAAGTGTAGATGTCAGTCCTGTAATAGTCTTGTCTGGTGGACACAATCCCAATTTGAAACTGTTTGTAATATCTCCGCACACAAAACCCTAAGGTTCAAATTTAGTTCAAATTTTACCAAATCGCCTCTTGATATTCTTTGATTAACCACAGATAACTTGGGAAGGTTATCATAAAATCCCGTTTTTCTACACGAATACTTGAAACACGCATTGTTCAAGGTCAAAATTGTGGTTTTTGTCTAAACCTATGAAGAATTATGACTTATTAGACGAAAATGTATGGTCACGTGATCAAATATAATGCATGCGAAGAATCCAATATGGCCGACATTGATGCGAACAGTACCTTAATATCAGGTTAAAAAATATAAAATTACCATAACTATATTATTTGCAGCATTTTTGGGACAAAATAAAAAACGATTTTCCCCCATCCAAGTGGGTATAGCACTCTCTTGATTGGATGCATATTGACCCAAAGAATGGAAGCTTTTAAATTAAAATATAAGGATTAATACCTCAAGTTTGTTTGTATTTTTACCAAAATAGATAAAAAACAAAGACAATTAGAATACAGATGTAGAAGAATCCAGATGATAAAAACAGGTGTTTTAGGATTTTACCTTCATTACCCGCTTTCTCTTAGATTGCATTTTGCTAGAAAGAAATATTCTATTAAAAATTAAATACATTATACTCATGAAACTATACACGACTACGATGTTAATGACATAAATGATTCATTTCGTTGTGATTTCATTTTTATTGTTATACAGTGACTCTTAATGTGTATCACCTTCCAGTAACTGAGACAACTAATGAGGCAGAAATCATCTTTACGAGAAGCCATGGGACTGCGAGTGGTTGGTTAAAAGCCAGGAGATGTGTGAGAAATGCTACTTCAGAATTTCAAATTGCTTTTGAGGCAACCCGTGTTGACCACTATCGGTATCTTCTTTCTTCGTATATTGCAATCGATGACATTAACAGTGGTATGACTTTTTGTTTATTTTTATTCTCACCTATGGTTGTTTTTTCTTTGTTTAGGTTTTCCCGCTCTAATGCGTCAGAAGTACATTTAAATGCGTTTTAACGTGTGTATTCATGCGATTTGGATCATGCTGCTCATTAGGTTCTTATTCATTTTTATGGCGTTCAATTTCGTTTACAGACATTCAATTGTTTTTGCCAACACATCCAAAGTAGAAATTGCGCCATTCAACTAAATTGTACCCAATCGTCGTTTAATTTCGCACACCTGCATTTAACGATGTTTTTGCCTTCGATTCATACTTTCCTTTCCGTTTATGAAGAATCGATTTAGCACTTCGCGCATTCAATATAACAACATTTCCATCAAAATGGACAAAAAGGTCAACAGAGGTAACGCTGAAAACAAAAGGTTTTAATTAGGACAGCTGCACTTGTCATCTTGGGGGTTTCTTTTTATGTTCAATTCTTTGGCACCTTTCTTTCATCATTGCAGCAATATTCATCGTGACCTGTGTCAACTTGTTTTAATAATTTCATTTTAATTCGTCCATCTTTTAATTATGTATTCATATTTTGTTGGGATTGTAAATATATATTCAGTGACGAAGCAAGGTATTTTTTTTTGGGGGGGGGGAGTTGACGTGAAAAAGGGCATGCGCAAAATCCGTGCTGAAAGATGGACAATTCTTTTACACCAGTTACCCGGCACTTTTTGGAAAACAGGGCACTCGTTACGAAATATTTTTTAGGGGGTGAGGGTTAATACCCTCTCTCCCCCTCAGATGCTACGCCACTGAAATTTCTTTCAATTCTTTGTGATTGTTCTCCAAAAAAAAATGGTC
Source organism: Patiria miniata (assembly GCF_015706575.1). Lineage (NCBI taxonomy): Eukaryota > Metazoa > Echinodermata > Asteroidea > Valvatida > Asterinidae > Patiria > Patiria miniata. The sequence continues at coordinate 18,082,919 of NW_024037056.1, forward strand.
CAAGTGGTTTATTTCAATTCCAATGCCGAAATGCCGAATTTGAATGCTGTTCGGTAATAATTTCAATTTGAATGAGTTTATTTTTTACCTTCAAATTTGATTGCCGAATTTTTTCGGATCACGGGCTGAAAAAAAACGAATCTGAATTTATTTATTTTAGTATTTAAATTAAACGATGATCTTAAATTGCATTCAAATTCGCGCTAAAATGGACAACTGGAAGCTAATTTTGTTGAAATTTTGTTCTAATTAAACAGGAAAACTGTTAGAATTTATAACGAATAACCGTCTCCCCGGGTCTGATGAATTTTAAACTACCCTGCAATTTACCCAAATGATATTGACATTGTCGAACTTTGTCAAACTGAAAAGGAACCTGACTTTTTTTTCTAAAATAAATTCAAATCTATACTTTATTGATTGAACTTTTACGTAATCGGTAAGGAAAACTTACATTATTTTCCAATATCAGTTTCCCTCGTTTTTTGGTCTTTCATGTGACAAAAACAATAGTTAGATTTTCGGTTTTTTTCGATATTCGCATACGTTTGTAAAGCTAATTTGCGGTTTTAAGTTTACTGTTCGATAATCGACTTACACAAACACGTGTGCAGCAAATGTATGTGTGTAAGACTTCAAGACGAGTAACTTTACAGTCATGTTTTGTTTGTCGCGTTCTAATAACCTAGCACGGTCCACATTGTTCGTGTTCGTTTATTATGTGCTGGTCTTGACATGTCTCGTGACTTTATCAACATGTTTTTGGATGTTGTTCTTTTATGCCCCCGGCGAAATGCATGTGCATTTTACGTTTCCCCTGAGAAGGACAATGATTGCCCTCCTGAACCAAAGAGGCTATATCCAATTTTTACTTCCGACAAGGAGGTTATATTTTCATCGGCGTTGGTTTGCTAACTAGAGATAACTCTAAAAGTTATTGACAGATTTTCATCAAACAAAATCTAGGGGTGGTTCTTGGTACAAGTACAAATCAGTTAAGTTTTGGAAATGATCCGGATCTGGGTCTGGATCTTTAATTTTTAAAGGATTATTCACCATTAAGAGATAGGAACGATTAAAATGTTATGAATGAACTGTAGTGTGTGCTTACCAGGCGGAGCCTATCGCTTATCCCCTCACCGGCAAAGAGAGTATAGTTGGGGGTGACTGACCGACGCCATATTGCCTGACTGCAATTCATCTGCTGCGAAGCGCGGCCAAAAATCCCCTGGGTGTACGTCGTGCTTCACACACAAGGAACAGTGCGCGTCAACCAGCGAAATGTCCCGCCCATGGCACGTCGTTGCTAGGTAAAAAGGCGCCCTCTTTGTCGGCGCACGGATCCGATTGCGTGAATGCACGTACATGCATACGTGTTGGACAGCGTGCGTATTTTTGTTCCTATAGGAGAGATGGGGCCAAGTCATGCATAATTCACTTTTCCTTGGAATCATTGCAAGACACATAGGTTCTCATTCTCTATTTGTTATACCCTTAAATAAAACGATAAATTTAGAGAAGAAAATAGTCGAAGAAAATGATCAGCGTCGATGTGGATTCCAACCAGTGATTTTTTTGTATCCATAGCTCATCTCGCTATCCTATGGTGGCCCTGTAGGGACAACACACATCTAAATTTCTTCGCAGATTTCTACAATGTCGCACATTTTTTTTTTGCACATTTCTGCGATATTGCGCATTTTATCTCAAAATCTGCGCAGATTTCTGCAATGTTACACATTTTATCGCAGAAAAAAATCTGCTCGGATTTCTGCGATGTCGCACATTTTTATCACAGAAATCTGCCAGCGGAGATTTTTGCGATGTCGCACATTTTATCGCACATTTCTGCGAAGATTTTTGCGATAAAATGCGCCATATCGCAGAAATCGGTGCAGAAATGTACGATAAAAGGTGCCACATCGCAGAAATCTGCGATAAATGTGCGGCGTCGCAGAAATCTGCGCAGATTTCTGCGTTAAATGTGCAATATCGCAGAAATTTGCCGAGAAATGTGCGATAAATGTGCAATATCGTAGAAATTTGAGCAGAAATGTGCGATAAAATGTGCGACATCGCTAAAATCTCGATGTGTGATGTCCCTTCAGGGGCACTAGGCGACTGAATGGTAGCTCGACGACTACCGTTCTCGAGCAGTGTAGAAACAAGCAGTAGGTAGAGACTGACAGGGCAGCCGAAAGACCATGATATAATATGCAGGAACATTTTGAAGGAATTTATTAGCCCGGTTCATACTTCACGCGAAAGCATGTGCAAGCGAAACTCATGTCATCAACAATGGTGGGCCGGTGCGCTTCGAATGTATTGTTGACGTCACGAATTTCGTCTCGCTTTCGCTTTCGCGTGAAGTATGAACCATAGAGAGTGTTAACAAATTTCCCATAGATATAGAATAAAAAGACTAGATCAGAAGCGTGTATACGCGCCATAGAGTGTGCACAAATTTTCCATAGAAATAAAACTTAAATAACTAGATCGGACGCGCGTTCGAACGCGCCATTCACTGTGCACAAAAGTTTTGGGTTCTTCATGGACGCGCTGCAAAGTCACGTGAATAGGGCCACGCGCAAAGGGCAGCTGGTGAATGCTGGACGTAAAAATATCGCCAAAACCTGGGGTGCGTTTTGGCGGACATAACCAAGAAATGGTTCGGTGGTTTCTTGTCTGTGAATTTCTTCAGCAATAATAATTGGGTTAGAATTACGCATGATCATGTAGTACTCAAATCCCCAAAACAATTAACCAAAGAGAAACCACCGAACCAATTTTTGGTTAGGACCGCCAAAACTCACCCCTGAATTCATGCAGCTATTCGTTGAAGTTCTTAACAACAGATTGACATTTTTAACTACGATTTTTGACAGTTCACATTCCTTTGAAAAGTTACACATGGGTTTGCCTCTGTGTCTTATTTTGGGCCAACTTGGTGACTGTGCGAAGGCAAATGTCAAAAGCGTAGTCAAATGTCAATCTGTTTAATGAGATTTTCCCCTCTTTTTCAAAATGTGCAATAAATGTCAACCGTTACCTGCCATCAGACAAAACATAAACTTCTAATTTTACCAACATCAAAATGAAATAACAGAAAATCATTTTGTAAATGAGCAACGATAAAAACACGCACTCGAAATATTATGTTGCATTATCTGCGAACCTCAATAGGAACATTACATTTGAAATGAATGGATGGCTACAAAAACAAGTCTCTGGCTGTCTGTTGTGAGTACTGAACACACTGATACTAAATAACTTTCAGATAATAAACAATGTAAACTTACTCGTTAGCTAATAAATACACTGATGACATGGCAGTTCCATATCCATAGCCATTAATCAAGATGTCAAGAATGTCATTGCTCATGAAAAAAATACATTAGGTTGTCACCATCCGCATATTGTGGTCTAGCCTATGCAACTACCAGCAGGTGAGTGCTTCTCATAAATTTATGAACCAGAATGAGTAATTTCAATATATCTTCCTCATATGCATGAACGCAAAAAGACATTTATTTAATCTTTCAATTTCTGAGGAGCAACAGTAAGACGATAACGAAATACTGACTTGTTAGATTTTAGCTATGGTCCACGCATGAGGCACAGTTACGCGTGGTCAGCTATCACCTCACTGCACGCACAGTCAGCAGTGCAATCTTCTTTCTGACGAAGACGTACGCTTTCGTCGAGCAGTGCAAACTTCTTCATCTGTTCACCATGACTGTGATTCGTTGAGCAAGGCGTAGTTTTCCCAGCTCCAGCAAAGTGAATTCCAATTGCAGAATATGAAACTGTGTTTCCATCTGGTCGGCCGTCTCTGGAGTAACAAGTTGCTTCTCTTTCATGCCTTTTACCACCCGTCTTTTTGGACATGATCGTCGATTTTCCTGCCGGAGTTGTCTGTTTTCCTGTTCAAGCTTGGATATATAGCCTTCCTGCTACTGCCGAGTGTAGATCCATTTCTGGTGGTAGACTGTATGCATGCTATATCGCTGATGTTTGTTTTGCCGATACAGCCTGCACTGAAGCAACACTTCGACGGGGCTTGGGTCTGTTCTTTCCATGCCGTTGGCAGCTTTTCTCTCTCGTGCTGAAGTCCATACACGCGACTGAAGTCTTTCTACGAAATAAAACAAATAAAGCACATAATTGGCCTTTAAATACATGACAATAATTATCGATAGTGTATCCTGACCCCAAGGCTCATTGTAACACTTACAGGCTTCAAATGAGTCAGGTAGTCTTCAAAGATCATTGACGGTACGGCATCGTCACGCAGACGTGTCCCCCCCCCCCCTTCCACCTTGAAGCACTCTGCAGGGAAATGGTCGCTGCAAAGACGATAGTGCTTTGTTGGATTCCATTTGCTGCCATTTGGAATATTTCTCCTAATCCGCTGCAGTCAAACTTTTAATCTCTTTAGATCGCCGTTGGGGAACCTGGGAAGTAAAATTAATAAGCCTCGATTGAATTTTTTTGTAGTTTTAGCAAAATGCACACATTTTTGTAGGACTTTATCCTTCAAGATGTACAATCCGTGTCCTCCAAAAAAAAAAATGAAAAGGAGATGGGAGTTGCCTAGATACACTTTACACTACAGATCATTTATTAAAATAAAAAAATGACGGATCATCAAATACGCCTTGAAATTGTTCTCAGTGCAAACGTCATTGAGTGTGTTCAAACTAGGGGAATGGTACATTTTCTTTAATCACACACATCCCACAACAAAAAGTGACTCCAAATCCTCGTTCCCCCGCGGACTATTGAAAACCAGGAGAGGAGAGGGGCGACGTTAGGCCAGAACAATTGTTAGTCGATGTTCAGGATTAGGAGTACCATCTTAAATTTTAAAACAAAATTATACTGCCAGGGTTTTAAGTAGGCCCTGCGTGGTTATTACAAAATTCGGAGGATCCTTTGGATCACACATGGGGGATTTTTCTCCACACCCATTCCTGTGATTTATGTCCATTCGCAATGCGTATAAACGTAGCCTATATTATTGAGTTAATTGTTATAACAGCTGTCTTGTTCGAAATACAGTCTCAAGAGATAAATTTCTATGTATTAAGTTACTCACACATGATGTTAACTTCTTGAGAGACTGTCCTCCGGGACCCTTTCTCCGTCCCTGTTGCACTTCGCTGCTGCACAGTTTGCCACCATTTTCAAGTCCAATAAGTGATGGAGAAGTACATGAAAGTACAAGTGATCGTCACGCCGAAGAAATGCGCGTTTAAATTTTTGACCCTATTCACGTGACTAATGGCAGCGTCCTGTCAAAACGCGCGTATCATACGCGCGTCTGATCTAGTTTTTTAAGTTCTATATCTATGAAATTTTCCCGTTCCCGCACGGACGCTCTACGCGTAGTAGTGCGTGGGGCAAAACGTGCGTTACGCGCACCTACATTCCCGTAGGTTTGTGCACAAACTATGTCCGTCAAAGTAACATTTTCTTACCAGTAGTTATCATATATCCAAACAAATTCAATATGCATTTTCAAGCTGGGTAGATCACCTCGAAGTTTGCTCCATTTCCCCGTGTAATTATTGTTTGTTTCAAAATTGGTGGTGCCCGTTGCTAAAAATTGTTTCAAACAATGAAAAGGAAAAATTAGAATGTAAAAACTGCTTTAAAATAACCGTTGAATTAGTTAAGAAAATTGTGAAATTTTGCAATGGAAGATTTTAGAGATCTGTGTTACAATTATTATTCTTTTTGGGATGAGAACAATTTACTTGGATTGCATTTTATATGTGTGACTTTTAATGGCAATAATATTGCCCCTGAAAACCGTTTTAAGAATGAAATAAAATTACACTCCCGTAATGAATGTTAGTGAAGGGCTGGGGCGGGGCGTGCAAACCCGGCCCTTCCTGTATCCAACAGTACAAAACTGCATCTGATATACGGCATATGTTATAGCCTGAGGAGGGACAATGGAGAAAAAATATTCTGGCTGTTGTCCCTTAAAAGCTGCCGTGAATTTAAATTAAAGGACAGCGCAACAACTGCAGGAATATTATTTTTGTTGATGAAAAAAATAAAACACAAACAACACGCACCAGCATTTTAAAACGGAAAATAAATACGAGAAATAAAATGGATCAAACTTCGAAATGAACGTGCAGCTTGATAACCCATATTGAATTTTGTTGGGGAAATAACTACTGTTTATATTAGCGGGCCTTGAAGCGCGCGCGCCTGGCGCACGCACGCCTTTGCGCGTGTGCGCAGCAGTTACAAAATAATTGTTCGATTTCATATCAGTTTCTTCATTGTTTTTTTTACATGTTTGTGAAAAAACCATCGATCAAATAGAAGTGTGCTACAAATGTCAACAAAGTCGAAAGTTAATTGAAGTACCATTTATTGATTTGTTCATTTACAAACTGTGCATGGATATTTATGACCAAAATATGATGTAAATATTGTAGCTTAATTGGAACTTATCGTAATGTTCCTATTGTTTTACATATTTATTATTATAGATTAAACGAAGTCATCACCCGCCGTGTGAGTTTGTGACAAAATCTTTGTAGCACAAGCCGCAGTCATCGGTATCTTCTACAGTTTAATGACTGATGGTGCCGTCGGAAACACTAGTATTGGCGCTAACGCTAAGCTCAATCGACTCTTCCAGTTCTGCGAAGGAGAAGCTTTGGCAGTCATCCGTTGTTGCGCCATGATGCAGCCGGATGAAGGTTACGCCAAGGCCAAAGAACTGCTTCGAGAGCGTTTCGGAAATGGTTATAGAATTTCCGAGACCTGGGTAAGAAGACTTACAGAAGGTCAACGGATCATGCCAGGAGACTGCAGAGCCGTTCAGAAAATGGCGGATGAATTGAGAAGCTGTACACTTGCACTAAAGGCTATGGACAAGTTGGACGAGATCGATACCAAGAGGAGTCTAGCTTTAATTGTGAAGAGACTCCCACAGTACCTCCAGTCGAAGTGGCGTTCCATGGCAGTGCAGCACCTCGATGAGACCGGTCGTTACCCTAGCATCGACAAGCTTTGGAAGTTTACCAGCAAGGACACTCGGGAAGCGGTGATACCGTTAAATCCCCCGACGTGTACCGCATGGCAGTACACCTGTTTGGAGGCGTGTGGAGCCCCAGTTTTGCCAACGTTGCCCTCAGACGGACGGCAGAAGATAATGTGGACGACTTCAATGCCGATGTTCTGGCTACAGTGAAGGAGAACTTCTACGTGGACGACTGCCTGAAGTCCCTAGATTCCGAGGGTGAAGCAGTTGAGACGGTGAAGCAGTTGACTGACATACTGGCGAAGGGAGGTTTCCGCCTGACAAAGTGGATTAGCAATAGCAGAAGAGTAAATGAATCCGTGCCGCCGGAAGAGAGAGCAAAGGGTGTCAAGAACCTTGATCTTAGTCAAGAAGAGCTACCTGTTGAGAGAGCGTTGGAAGTCCATTGGGATACTGAGCACGACTTACTCAGAATGAAGATCAAGTCAAAACATGGTAGTCAGACAAGAAGAGGCTTACTGAGCGTCATCTGTTCAGTGTATGACCCATTGGGGTTTGTTTTCCCGTACATCCTTCGGGCGAAACTCCTCTTTCAGGACGAGTTCCAAATCGTTGGCAAGAGCTGGGATGATCCTTTAGAGGCCGAAACTCAGGATCACTGGGCGAAGTGGTTAGATAAGCTTTCTCTTTTAAAAGAGTTTGCTGTTGAAAGATGCCTCGTGCCAAGCAACTTCGGAGAGATAAGTGAATGCCGTTTGCATCACTTTTCAGATGCCTCTCAAGATGCGTGTGGGAGTGTATCTTATGCTCGTTTTGTCAATTCTGCGGGAGAAATCCACTGTAGTTTTCTGATAGGAAAATCACGCCCGGCACCTTTGAAGACGATGACGATACCCAGACTGGAGCTTTCTGCAGCAGTAGTAGCTGTAAAGATGGAGCAGATGCTACGAAGGGAGCTGAAACTGAACGTCTGCGGGTCCACGTTCTGGACTGACAGCATGCTTGTGCTGCAGTACATCAAGAACACATCAAAGCGCTTACACACGTTTGCAGCCAACAGGGTGGCTGTCATACATGATGGTTCATCTGTTGACCAGTGGCGATATGTAAATACGGATCGAAATCCTGCTGATGACGCATCGAGAGGTCTGGACGCGCACAACATGATCTCCAAAGACAGGTGGAGAAAGGGACCAGAATTCCTCTGGCAGGATGAGAAGAGTTGGCCAGCAACTCCTCAAACTCCAAATCTTCTCGAGACGGATCGGGAAGTGAAGAAAGTAGCAGTGACACGAGCTACGGGAGGCGCAGTGACAGCTGATCCTGTGGCAAGACTTATCAGCAAGTATTTCAGTTGGAACCATCTAAAGAAGGCTGTGGCGTGGGTCCTGCGTTGCAAGAAGTGGTTGATTGAACGCAGATCTCGATCCATATGGAGTGGAAATCGACTGACCGCAGCAGAGATGGATGATGCAGAACTTGCTGTAATAAGATACGTGCAAAGAATCAACTACGAGCAGGAGATCCGAGACTTAGAGAAAGGGAGACGTTCAGTCCAAAGGCAAATTTCCATCTACAGTCTTGAGCCAATTATCGATGACAACGGTGTTCTGAGACTAGGTGGTAGGCTCAGACAAGCGCCCGTAGAGGCGAGTCGAAAGTTCCCTTCGATTCTACCTAAGCATCATCATGTGTCAACCCTGATTGTTCGTCATGCACATGATACCCTGTTGGGTCATTCAGGCAAGGAACATGTACTCTCTGTGGTGAGACAGCAGTATTGGATTCCGAAGGCCCGGTCACTGATCAAGAATATCTTGAAGGCATGTGTTGTCTGCAAGTGACTGCAGGGAACACCACAGAAACAACGGATGGCAGATCTTCCCGAATGCAGAGTTACTCCAGGAAAACCTCCATTCAGTTATGTGGGTTTTGATTGTTTTGGGCCTTTCTATGTGAAAAGTGGTAGGAGTAAAGAGAAACGCTATGGATTTCTCTTCACGTGCCTCTCCACAAGGGCCACACACCTTGAGAGTCTCCATTCACTGGAGACAGATTCATTTCTGAATGCCTTCATGAGGTTCGCAGCTAGACGAGGTACACCAGAGATAGTGCTCTCTGACAACGGAACCAACTTTGCCGGAGGCGAGAAAGAAATAAGACAGGCCATCTCTCAACTCGAGAAGGATAGTCAGTTGTGAAGCACATTGAATGGAAGCTCAATCCACCTGCAGCTTCGCACATGGGTGGTGTCTGGGAACTGCCAATACGGACCGTACGGAAGGTGCTAGGAGCACTTCTGAAAGACCAAGTTCTAGACGACAAGCGCCTGAGTACCATGTTTTCTGAGGCCGAAGCCATAGTCAATGATCGGCCAATCACCGCTGTCTCTGACGACCCGAATGATTTGGAGGCCCTCACGCCGAGTCATCCGCTCAAATTCAGACCTGGGCATCCAATGCCATTGAGTGGTTTGACGGACGGAGACAAATACCGGAAACGATGGAGACATGTTTAGTATTTGGCAGAGAGGTTTTGGAATCGATGGATTTCCGAATACTTACCAACCCTGCAGCGGCGGCAAAGATGGATTGAGCCACAAAGAAACATCAAGTCAGGCGATATTGTGTTGGTCAGAGACGACAACACTACTCGAGGCCAGTGACCATTGGCACGAGTAACGAGGACTTTCCCTGGCGTAGATGGACTGGTACGCACAGTGGAAGTTCTGACACGTGGTGGCATCCTCAAGAGGCCAATAACCAAACTTTGCCTTCTAGAAGGCGAACTGGATAGAAGATATCAACAACTGAGTTATACTCTACCAATTATAACTTAAGTTTTGTTTTGTTTTTTGGATTTCTGGTTGACTGAACATTCGGAAAGAATTTGAATCACTTTAGCCTTTTGTTGGGGTATTTTAAAATGTTAAACTGCATAAATTTGGTTATTATAATATTAATTGTTATTAATTGACTAGTGGTTAATTGAATGTGTAAATGTTGGCCTGTAGAGCAACGTTTAAGGGGCCGGGATGTTTATGTTAAAATTATTTGTCAGCGGACGTTGAAGCGCGAGCGCCTGGCGCACGCACGCCTTTGCGCGTGTGCGCAGCAGTTACAAAATAATTGTTCGATTTCATATCAGTTTCTTCATTGTTTTTTTTTACATGTTTGTGAAATAAGCATCGATCAAATAGAAGTGTGCTACAAATGTCAACAAAGTCGTAAGTTAATTGAAATACTATTTATTGATTTGTTTATTTACAAACTGTGCATGGATATTTATGACCAAAATATGATGTAAATATTGTAGCTAAATTGGAACTTATCGTAATGTTCGTATTGTTTTACATATTTATTATTATAGATTAAACGAAGTCATCACCCGCCGTGTGAGTTTGTGACAAAATCTTTGTAGCATAAGCCGCCGTCGTTGGTATCTTCTACAACTACTACAGGTCAAAAATATTACTTTTACGGACATAAAAATATATCTTTCCATACAAACCTACCGGAAAAAAAAAGGTGCGCGTAACGCAACTTTTGGCCCACGCGCTAAAAAAATGGCGCCGCCCATGGCAGAACGTGCGTCTGTACGCACTGCCGATCTAGTCTTTTTATTCTATATCTATGAAATTTCCCCGTTCCCGCATGGACGCTCTACGCGCAGTAGTGTGCAAAAAACGGGGCAAAACGTGCGTTACGCGCACCTACATTCCCGTAGGTTTGTGCACAAACTTGCATTTTTATGTCCGTAAAAGTAACTTTTTTTGACCAGTGGTTATTATGTCTCTCACAAAATTAAAATTGTGTATAAAAACATTGTTTTAAACAATGAAAAAGAAAACGTAGAATGTATAAACTGCTTTAAATTAGAGTTGAATTATTTAAAATTAAAATTGAATTGTTTAAATGGATGATTTTGGAGATTTGTGTTACAAGATATTATTATCTTTTGCGGGATGAGAACAATTTACTTGGATTGTAGTTTATATGTAGGACTTTTAATGACAATATTGCCCCTGAAAACCGTTTTAAGAATGAAATTAAATCACACTCCCATAATGTTCCAGCCTTCTGAATGCATTGGCTGATTCGAACCTTTTGGGAGGACGGCTTGAGGGGTACGGATGATGGGTGTGTTTATTTCGAAAAAGCGTCTTGGATATTTGGCCTCAATTTGACGCTAAGAGTGGTGGCGTGAACAGGCTGGGAGGGGGGGGGGCATTGGTAGATGGCAACATCATGAAGATCTTAAAAGCGAGATCGGGAAAGCCGATAGAAGAGAAAGTGGGACATTGAAAGTTACATTTTGCAACGGCAAAGAAAACCACCGCTGCTCATAGGGAAACGAGATGGGTAAACCGTACGAACGATTTAAAAAATAAAGCCTAAAGTTTTTTTACATGTGCTCTACCCATTTTTCAACATTATGGGATTCTTGCGCCTTCTGGAAGATTTTCAGATGCTGGATCACTAGAGGAGAGACTAACTATGAGGAGGGACAATGGAGAAAATTATGTTCTGGATGTTGAAAATAGCACTTAAACAACAGGATGCAAGGTTTTTCTTAGCAACGCGCACCAGCATTTAAAATCGAGAAATAAAAACGAGAAATAAAATGGACCAAACTTCGAAATGAACATTTTGTTCTCCATTGTCCCTCCTCAGGATATGACATACGCCGTTATCAGATACAGTTTTGTACTGTTGGATACTGGGAGGGGGATGCACGCCCCTCCCCCAGCGCTTCACTAAAAAAATAGCTCAAATAAATTTGTGTGATTTTGCTCTCCTCTAGTGGCGTCTGCAGCATCTGAAAATCTTCAAGAAGGCGCAAGAATCTCATAATGTTGAACAAAATGGGAAGAGCACAATGTAAATGAACTTGAGGAGTTAATTAGGTTTTTTTAAATCGTTCGTAAGGATTACCCAATTCGTTTCCCTATAAGTAGCAGTGGTTTTGTAAATTTCTCGTTGCAAAATATAACTATAACCGTCCCGATTTCGCTTCTATCAGTTTTCCCGATTTCGGTCTTAAGATCTCCATGATGTTGCCATCTACCAGCGCCCCTTCCTCCCAGCCTGGTCACGCCACCGCTCTTAGCGTCTAATTGAGGTCAAATATCGTATCACCGATGCTTTTTCGAAATACATGTATGCTCAACAACACATTCATTATCCGTACCTCAGAAGCCATCTTCCCAAAAAGGTTCGAATCTGCCAAGCATTCAGAATTTAATTTTGTCCTTAAAACGGTTTTCTGGGGCAATTTTATTGTCATTAAAAGTCCTAACAATAAAATGCGATCCAAGTAAATTGTTCTCATCCCAAGAAGGATAATAATTGTAACACAAATCTCTAAAATCATCCATTGACTAAACATCTCCAAATTTTCTAAAATATTTCAACAGTAATTTATAGTAGTTTTTACATTTTACGTTTTCCTTTTCATTGTTTAAAACAGTGTTTTATACACATTAATAACATTTTATATAAGCTGACATTTATTTGGATATTTTTTTTCGGCAACGCGCACCACCATTTTAAAACGAAAAATAAATACGAGGGGAAATTGAGCAAACTTCGAGGTGACAACCCTGCTTGAAAATGCATATTGAATTTTGTTGGATGCATAATAATTACTGGTAAAAAAGTTACTTTTACGGCCGTAAAATGCAAGTTTGTGCACAAACCAACGGGAATGTAAGTGTACGTAACACACGTTTTGCACCACGCACTATTGCGCGTAGAGCGTCCATGACGGAACGGGAAAATTTGTGCACACTCTGTGACGCGTATGCACGGGCTGCCGATCTAGTCTTTTTATTCTATATCTATGGGCGCCGCCCATGGCAGAACCATAGACATATAATGGGACACGTTTAAAGTATGGGCGTAAATCGAAGCCACACGCATAGATATAGAATAAAAAGACTCTATATCTATGGCCACACGATAATTCGCGCATCGCGCCAAGCCGCGTGACGCAGCCCGTTTTGCTCACAGAATTTACAACGTAAAAGCAGTTAATCTCGTGTCTAGGTTTTATTATATGTCTATGGGCACAACGCGCGTCTGTACGCATTGCCGATCTAGTTTTCGATCTAGCACATCGGCGTGTGCGCGTAGTATAGCGAGTGCGCGCTCTAGTTTTTTTTTTTTTTAAAGCTCTATCGTACACGTGCATAACATTGCAATATATGTTACTCTGTACATCAATACCTGAAAGCTTCATTCACTCTGCTTGATTATTCTCGGAATTAGAAATGTCAAATAAAGGTATACCAGGTACATTTTGCTAAACAAAATATTCACATAACTGTTTTTTTGTGTGTGTTATGTTTCATCTTGCTCGCAACAGTCCATTGTTGTAGATGGCTGAGTTTATTCTGGCATGCTGAGAGTTTCATCATGATCAGTTAAGGCCTGGCTTAAATTCAGATCGTAAACGCATGCATAATGTTGTATCACAGGAATAGTAACAAAATCGATATTGATAATCACTGAAAAATTACTTGGTCCAATGTTGGGTCCCGTGAGGAAATCCAGCATGCAATATCTACCAGGAGCAAAGAGCACCGTTGAACCGAAAAGATTGCAAGCGATCTGAGAAAAACTACATAATCAAGGAAGTAAGGAAGTTATAGCCCCTAACGTGATCAATTTATTGACTCTTATCAAACAATATTGTGATCGACTCTGTTGTGATCGACTCTATCAAACGCTCAATCGAAGACACCGCAAATTAAAGATGAGCATGACCCTACATCTGCGATCATGCGCGATGGGTAATGGTGCTGGTCTGGTGATTGTGACGATTCCCCAGTTGGCAGAAGAACTTGAAGTGAATGGTCATGGTTTATATATAGGCGGGTTTGGCCACGGGGGCAAAAAGGGTAGGGGAATGTAACGCGATCTCAGCTTCCCCGCTGTCAAACTCATTAACGGTGCGACTACAGTTAAGATGAGTTAAGCTTCACCGTGCAGCACAAAAATAAATGTAATACAAGCCCATAACTTGAAAGCTTAATCAATGCCCCCAACTTTTCAGTGGAAAGGTAAATCATGCAGTCAATGAGCTTCGAATTGCGGCACTTTTAGGTTACAGGGTTAAAAAAGTACTTGTAAACCTTAAAAAAGATTGAGGTAATTTATTGATAAATGGACATAGCATTTTGCTCCTATCCTTCAACAACAGACTTTAATTTTTAATAATTATGCACTGTTTTAGCTTACTTGTACCACCAGTTTAAAATTGCGGTACATGATATTTTTACAATTTTTAATCCACGAATGTGCGCAATTTCTTACTCAAACGGTCAGTGTTTTTCTCGGAAAGTCATGTCGACGGCAGCTGCTTCCTTCCCCCCCCCCCCGCTTTGTTATGAAATCGGTGTCAAAATAATTGCAAGACATTTGTCTTAAACTTCTTGAAAGCTGGACACGAATTTGTGGAAGTGTGCTGGTTAAAATTAAAAATAACCCCTACACGGGCGTGGCTCGTACATGAAAACACTGTTTCCAAGATAAGCATCATTTTCATAATTTGATAAAGCTTGTGAATTTCCCTCCAAATCGTTTTAAAGAAATTCAAAAACAATTTGCGCCGTTAATGTTCATGTAAAAGCAAGAATTTGCCCTTTTCATTCGAATTTTTTCCAAATGGTCCTCAAATTGACCAAAACCCCAAATAAATCGTGCCTCATAGACACTAACACTATGCAATATGGACCTGCTGAGCATTCCAGGGATGTTTTAAGATCATCTTGTAGGTCTAAAAAAACAAAAAACTGACGACTGTGTAAAAAAAGCGGGGCAATGAATCTTTATTATTTTGGCATCCCAACTATAGTTTTGCTTGATCACCAAGTTAAAGCAAGGATTTCTCTACAAATTTAAATAATATTTTATTGACACCTTTCAAAAGTTAAGTGTTAAGATCAAACGACATTAAATTCTTTTTATTTTTTCCTCTTCATGCAGTTCCCGCCACCAGTCTCACCATAGCTGTTGATGGTGTAGATCAATCTTCCGGTGCAAATGTGACTGTTAAAGAGGATACTGACGTCACACTTACCTGCACAGCACTGGGATTAACGCCACGGGTGTCCATAGACTGGTTTAACGGCGGCAATCCTCTTACACCTGACACCGAAACGATCCCGTCGGACGGTGAGGCAACAGATACACGGAGTACATACAGCCCCTTCATCCCAACACGACGTGATGATGGGGGCAGGATAGAATGTCGCACAGGTGGACATCAAACTACACAGTCTGAATTCATATCACTCAATGTTCTGTGTAAGTTATTTCTATTTGTATTGTATTTGCTCTTTTACCTGGAATAGCGTTTTGAAAAAAGTTGATTAATTTGTACATGCATACCAGTTGTATAAAAGCAAATCTTAACGTTTGGTCAATTAAGATCACCTACGTTTGAATCAGAGCTAATGAAAATCAATTAAATGTAGTGTTTGATTCTGAAGATCTGAACAAAAAGATTATTGTTTACACTGACTTGTCTACAGTTTTGTGATCATGTATGCCGGAGAAAAAAAAAACAGACGCTCTACTTGAAGTCTAGTTATCTGACTCTACTTCAGACGAAAAAGAGCAATTTATAGTCGTCAGGTAGTTGTCAGGTCATCTGCTTTGTACCCGTTCACGAATGTGTAACTGATTGCAGACAAAATGTGGACTAACTAAATTTGGGGAATTAAGGACAATATTTAAAAAACAAAGTCATTTCCGTCGCTGGTCGGCCAACCATCATTGGAAATCGATACACACAATTTCGTTTTTCTTAAAAATTTCATCATACCAGGTGCCATGATTTTACAGGACGCCTAAGACTATTATTCATTTACGATCTAGAAAATATTTCATAAAAATTTGGAAGATTTGTTTTTGTTTGCATATGTTGTACATTACCTCCAACCCAAATGTACGTACTGTGGCGGATTGCTCCCGAACCCAGTTACTTCCTCGGACCGGAGACTAACGAGCAGCCTCAAGGCTAAGGGATGCAAGTTCGTTTTGGTGGAAATATACCGCCTAGGGAATTGATTGGTTAACTCTGCTCAATAAGTCAAATAAACACAACAGGACACCTGATTTCAGACCACAATAATTTGTGCATGCCCAAAGCTATCCAGCGTACTGGGCCGTACCATGCGTATGCCTGCGTACATAAAACTTACATAAAACGATAGAGATGCATATGAGGTGCGTATTGTGCGTACGACTGCGTATGAAAAAACGTCAATGCGCAACTCATAAGGAATTAGGATACGCAGAAGTGTGACAGGGCCCTAACCACGTGTGTACGTCTCCACAGCACACAGAACAATGCTGGGCGACGCGCAGCCAATCACATATCTGCGCGCAGTCTTCGCTCGTACCCCCCGCCCTGCAAACAGGACGCTGGGATACTCTGATGAGCTTCACAGAATCTTGTGAAGGAAGTGGCCTATGACCTTTGTATAAAGCATCTGGCTGCAGCTGTTCAAGACCGCAGTTAGACTATGTGCGCAAATGCTATCCGAAAACTTCCTATAGAATTGCGCACAATCCATACCGGATGTGATTTCTGTTTCTTTGCGGACCATGTGGACAAAATTTTGAGCGTCGCATAATGCAATCCGACCGTTCGTGATTCGAAACGGAGCCTGAGCGATTGACGGGAATTGTAAATTTACAACACAGATAAGTTTTACAGAGTTTCCAACATTATTACGCTTTTCAAAGAGAAAAAAATCTCTATTAAACTGGAATACAAGAGTAATGAATCAGTCTTAACGGCCGTTTCAAACCTTGCAGAGTCATGACCTTGATGACGCGCAGGTCACTTGTGACGTAAAATCCAACCAATCAGAGCGTGAATTCATCAGAGTATCCCAGCGTCCTGTTTGCAGGGCGGGGGGTACGAGCGAACGCGCAGTCACGTACACTCATGCGCCACCCCGTGACATTGCTCACTGGGGGAATATCCCTAAATTGTGCTAGTCTCCTAACCAGCCTACATGTTTATAGAACACTTTCGCCACAGTATACAAATCCAAAATGTCAGACAGTATGTCGTTTCAGTCGCAGTAGTATCTTGCTCAAAAGACTTCCGAGAATTATGTTACAGGGATCAAAACATCAGACTCTCTGTTTTTGGGGGGTATTTTTTTTTTCAGTTTGAAAATTATTTATGGTCGTTACAGAGCAGACTTCAATGTTGAAAAGTTGTACTTGAAATAAGTCAATGTATTTTTCTTCTAACAGCTTCTCCGGTGGTAACATCCCTGAAATTCAGGGACGGAATCATCACTTGTGACGCAGATGCCAATCCACTCAGACACGTTGAGTATTACATCATTCTAAATGGCACCAAGCCTAGCTCACCTACGGGTAAAACCATGCCATTCAATTTCGAGGACAATTACTGCACTGAGGTCAGCTGTAATATCACAAATGCGATTGGAACTGGGTCACGGAAACTTGAAGAACCGCTTTGCCCAGGTGAGTTTTCGTCGATTGTAATTAAAGAATTCACATGATGCAATTTAGTTGTATCTTTTAATTAAAAAACACTCATAATTTATTTCTTCTGAGCATCTGTATGCTTTTGTGATATTCAATTTCCGCACTCTTTTCACATAAATTAATTTGTCCCGGCTGTAACATCTGAGTTGATGAGACATTCATTTCTTTTAACATTTACTTCCATAAAACCTCGCCATTGTCATTCTGTGTCAGAAATGTTCTATAAGTAAAACAAAATATGAGTTTGAGATTGGAATTTTCTTTTGAAATTCATTACTTGATCACAATTCTCACTATACATATTCTCGGTTTACATTTCAAAGGTGTTGGTCGCGTATTGCTTTGGACGACAGAAGGTGTAAGAAATGTTAAGATCAAATAATATTGACTTCTTATATGTTTCTGTTCATGCAGCTCCTGCCACCAGTCTCACCATAGCTGTTGATGGTGTAGACAAATTCTCTGGTGCAATAGTGACCGTGACAGAGTATACTGACGTCACACTTTCCTGCAGAGCCCTGGGAGCTATACCACGGGTGTCCATAGACTGGTTTAACGACGGCAATCCTCTTACACCTGACACCGAAACGATTCCACCTGATGGTGAGGCAACAGATACACAGAGTATATGCAGCCCATTCATCCCAACACGACGTGATGATGGGGGCTGGATAGAATGTCGCACAATAGGACCTCAAACTACACAGTCTGAATTCATTTCCCTCAATGTTCTGTGTAAGTTATTTATATTTATATTGTAATTGCTGTATTACTTGGAATAGCGTTCTGAAAAAGTTGATTAATTTGTATATACATACAAATTGTATGAAAGCACATCTTAACGTTTGGTAAACTAATATCACCTACACAAAGACATCTGAATAAGAGCGAATGAAAATCAATTAAATGTAGTGTATGATTCTGAAGATCTGAACAAAAAGCAAATATTGTTTACACCGATGACTTGTCTACAGTTTTGTGATCACGTATGCCGGAAAAAAGAAACAGACGCTCTACTTATAGTCTATTTCTCTGACTCTACTTCAGACGAAAAAGAGCAATTTACTAAAGTCAGGGAGTTGTCAGGTCATCTGGTTTGTATCCGTTCACGTATGTGTAACTGATTGCAAACAAAATGTGCTCTAACTAAATTTGGTGGATTAGGGACGATATTCGAAAAACAAAGTCATTTTCCGTCGGTGGTGGGCCAACAATCATTGGAAATTAATACACACAATTCCATTTTCTTGAAAATGACATCATACCAGGTGCCATGATTTTACAGGATGCTTGATATTATTATTCCCTTACGGTCTAGAAAGCATTTCATAATAATTTGGAAGATTTTTGATGTTTGCATATGTTGTACATTACCTTCAACCCAAATGTACATACACAAATCCAAAATGTTAGACGGCATGTTGCTTCAATCGCAGTAGTATCTTGCTCAAAGGCTTTCGAGAAATATGTTACAGAGATCAAGACTTCAGGCTCTCTTTTTTGATCAGTGTGAAAATTATTATTGGCCGTGACAGAGAAGGCTTAAATGTTGAGAAGTTTTAATTAGGCTAATAATATATATTTTTCTTTTACAGTTTCTCCGCTGGTAACATCCCTGACATACAGGGACGGAATCATCACTTGTGACGCAGATGCCAATCCACTCAGACACATCGAATATTACATCATTCTAAATGGCACCAAGCCTAACGCGCCTACTGGTAAAACCCTGGGGTTTAATGTTGATGACAATTACTGCACAGAGGTCAGCTGTAATGTCACAAATACGATTGGAACTGGGTCACAGAAACTTGAAGAACCGCTTTGCCCAGGTGACTGAGTTTTCGTCCAATGCAATTAAAGAAATCAAATAATTTAACTTGGTGATTTTCTTTAAAAAGTCCTTCCACTAAAAAAATAAAATTCATTTATTCTCGAGCGATCCTACTGTCGACGACAAATAAATGCAATTTTCTATTTCAAGTTTTCTGTCACATTAATTTAAACTGTTTATAATTCATCCAGGCCCTATAATATCAGTTGGAACAATTTATTCCATTTTGAACATTTTCAATGAAACTCCCGTCAAAACATTCCTGACAATGTCATTCTTTGTCAAGCAATTTAGTGTACGGCGAAAGATTTAGTTTCAGATTGGAATTTCATTGAGGAATCTCATTATCTAATCAAATATCTCGGTTTACATTTCAAAGGTTTTGCTCGTGTATCGCTACCAACAACAGACGGATTAATTCAAAGCACCAGTACCACAGACTCCTCCAGGAAGCAAGGTAAGTTTTGCAACATTGAAAATGAATTAGATTTAATATATTAAGTGCGCCTTTACAACATGATCATTTACCAGATAACCTTACATATATGAAAACCTTGGCTTTGTGGTTTTTTGTTTCAAAAACTTGACAATGCAGTTATCACTTGATAGAGGCCATTCAGAGAGTCCGCAAGATATAACAAAGGATAACATAGGCCAAAATGTACTGATTGATTACGAAAACTGACATAATAAAGCTCATGTTGTCTTACAGCTTCCTATCCTGTAGGCATCATTATTGGACTTGTATTGGCAGCCTTTGTCATTGTGGGTGTCGCTTGTGGTATTGCTATTGTCATATGGAGACGTCGTCAGAGACCATTGGAAACCGGCGTACAAGATGGCATGTAAGTCAATGTAAAAGGCTACGTTGTGGCAGAGACTAATATTTTCTGTGAAAGTTTGAAACCCTAAGTTGTGATTTTCCGTTACTAGACGTTTTGAAATAGGCTTCATAACACAGCTTTTAAGGTACATTAATTTTCCTTCAATAAACTTATGTCTATTATCGCACCCAGACAGAAGGATAAAAAGTACCAATCTGACAGTTTTTGTTGTAATTAAGAAAAGCTGTTTTTGGAAAACCCAGCATCAACCTACCGGTTTTAAGCATGAACCAATAACAGTTAACTTGATTAAAGTATAACCCATCAGCACCTGTAAGACATTGCGATACTTTGTGTTTATTCACTGAAAAGATCAATAAAACCGGAGAGTGTTCTGGCTGGTTTGGACGCTACAGCCCACAGCGAGTAATAAATAGGGCGTTTTCAAGCTCTACAGTGACAAGGGGGTAGAGACCATTTCTGTTCATCATTATTTTCCTTTCAGAAATGACGTTGTATCACAAGGAGCAGACAATCACAACTCGCCACTGCCTGCCAGTGATCACCATCATCCGAACGGTAAGCACCAGAGAGTAGATGCTGTAAAAAAGGACAATAATGAACGAAATTGAGAAAATGGGTAGGAAAAAGTCAAATAATTAATGAAAGGGGTCTGACGGTCCTATCTTACCAAGATCTTCTTCAGAGGCAAATTTAAAAAAGATTGTTGAAATAAAAAAAAAACCACTACACCGATGTATTGTGCCATGACGGTTAGTAAATCATGTACTCTTTTTAACTTCCCTTTTTCTGAATTAATCCTGCGTCTTGGTCAGCTTTGACCTAAATCACTTCCCGGACAGTGTATCAATTTTCGAATATATATTAAGACACTTTCTATGTCAAACGGCTTGGAAGTGACACAATGTCAGATCAAATCATCAGGGTCCGGCTCGAATCCGACAGCGACTTTGGATGGTAAACATGTGTATGGGATAATAACATCGAATTATTGTTAGTATGTTCTGCACTGCACTAGATGAGCATTTTTAAGTTGTACTTGCCAGATGTATGTCTCAAATTCAATTTTAAAATTGAGTAAATCTAAAAATGTGTTGCAGACATTCCACTGCACAAAATTGCCACAGCGGAGGTACGCGAGAGTGTTCCCAATGAAGACAGCGTTGAGCCGGAGGCATCAAACGACGTGGAGTACGGCAATGTAGGAAATGAACTCTCTTTCTCACGAGATCTTCTGGTGATCGAGAATGAGCTGGGACGAGGGCAGTTCGGCAGAGTGCTTTTGGGAAAGGCACTTGGGATCGAGGAAGTCGGAAAAGAAACGAAGGTTGCCGTTAAAACCGTGAAAGGTTTGTTGTCATTTATAGTAATGTCATTCAACAAATCGGGGCTTTGTGCATTGGAGAGATTTTTTGGATGCATACTATAAAGTGATTTGTCTTGATGACAATCACAGCAACATATTGATTAAACACCTATTGGTCTTTACTTGATCAAATTTGCTTTTTGTCGCTTAAATTTAAATGGTGTCTGTATTGCTTTCCCTATTTGTAAGCACCTTCCGCCCTTCTAACTTACATGCTGCCTACAGCTCTTTCCAACTAGTCCAGAGGGACAGTTTCTTGTGAAAGACACGTGTTTGAGTGTTCATGGTGGAGCTCGAAAGTTTAAAAAACAAGTGCACTAAAAGTCGATCGTTGCATATATTCAGTGGCGTAGCCACGGGGGGGGGGGGGGGGGGGGGGGGGGGGGGGGGGGGGGGGGGGCGACCGCCCCCATGAAACCTTGTCGCCCCCCCCAGTCGCCCCCCCCCCACTGAGATTTTGAGTTTCTAAAAAAATTATCATTGATCTAAATCTAAATAGTCGCGAATAATCCACATGATGACCACTGAGAAACGACCCTTCGACCGGCGACCGCGGACCAGTAAGCTGACAACCGGCGTGACATCGCGCATAATGATAATCTAAAATGCGTATTAACACCCACTGCACTGCTCGCTCACACCACGGAACACGTATTATAGACAGGTGGTCCGTGGGTCACACAGTTTCAGTCAGCGATATCACGCGAATCGGCCACGCACAAACTTTTTCCTCCATTCATATAAGCTAAATAATAATAATAGACCAATTAAAATTCCTTGAAATCAGTGGCGTAGCCACAGGGGGGGGGGGCGAATTATCATTGATCTACATGACGCCATGGGCGTCAATCCTGGGGGGACAGGGGGATTGGTCCCCCCCCCCTTTTTGAAGGGTGGGGGACACAATATCAAATATCCCCCCCCCCAGATTTTTGAACTCGTGTCTCATTTACAGGGCCCTATTATGTACTACAATGTATCTTTTGCTTAGAAAATATTGGTTAAAGTGGTCAGAAATTGCCTCAGATAGCACCACAGAGCATTTAGAATCCAAATTTTTGGAGGCCCTTAAGAGGGCCCCGAACCCCACGCCTATAGCTCAGAATTCTGGTAGCTGATTCAATGGCTCCAACCTCAAAAACAATGTTCACAAAATTTTCGTATACCTTTAGCTGAGAAAACCTCGAAAATTATGTTTAAATTATTATTTTTTGTGCTAAGATAATTATTGGTTAAAGTGGTAAGAAATTGCCTCAGATCACACCACAGAGCATCGAGAATCCATTTTTTTCGGGGCCCTTAAGCGGGCCTCGAACCCCACGCCTATAGCTCAGAATACCGATAGCTGATTCAATGACTTCACCCTCGAAAACGATGTTCAAATAATTATCTTTTGCTAAGAAAATATTAGTTAAAGCATGGAGGAAAGTGGTAAGAAATTGCTTCAGATCACACCACAGAACATCTAGAATCCATTTTTTTCCGGCCCCGAACCCCCACGCCGTAAGGGCTTCGCGCTTCGCGCTTCGCCCCCCCACTTTTGAGAAGCGATTGACGCCCCTACATGACGCCCCCCATGAAATGTTCCAGCCCCCCCAGCGCCCCCCCCCCCCCCACTGAAAAATTCCTGGCTACGCCACTGCATATATTTTATAACCAACAATGTGGATTATCGCAAAGAGTGTCTTGTCTTCATTGACATACTGCTAGTCTATGGTATGAACCGGTATAACCCGGTAGCATGAGTAGGCTGTGTCTTTCCACTGGATCTTCCAGACCTTTGATTGTGTTTGGCTTTGGCCCCTTGGTCCCTGTCATTGGTAAATCGACCCAAAATAGGCCCCTTCTCGACGAAAGGATTCATGTGACGTGAGGCCAAGGCTTCAAGTGGTTGGGACATTCAAGGCTTTCATGTGATGAAGCGGCGATCTGGAAACTTCTCGTTTCTAGGCTTTTAATAACTGTCTAATCGATTTATATACAGAGGACGCCGACAGACACGCCAAGAAAGAGCTTGTGGCCGAGTTGCAGGTGATGAACACAGTTGGCTCTCATCCAAACGTGGTCAAGCTGCTGGGATATTGTATAGAAAAAGGTATATGAAAAATCTCACCGAAAAGTCCGATTCCATTCTGACTAAATCTGTGGCAGAAGATCATTACAGGCTGACATTTTCACCTCCAGTTTCCATTTGGGTGTTCCCTTTCCCGAGTATTGGAGGGATTACCAATAAGTCTTGTGACCCTGGGCTGGTGATTTGGAAGAGATAAAGAGTACAGCCACCTACACAAAATGAGTTGTGACCGACTTGAGCCACTTATGTGATTTATTCTAGATCCCGTGTACGTGATCGTTGAGTACCTTGCTAAGGGTGACCTGAAGAGTGTTCTGATGGAGTATCGAGACAAGGATCCAGGGACAGGTTACTCCAACCTACCTGGCTTGAGCAAATCACTGTCTAGGACATTGGTCAAGTTTGCATGGGATGTGGCAAATGGAATGGCTTATATATCCTCACTAAAGGTAAAACAAATCAATATATCGATTATTGGTACACATGGTCATTGAAATATCGATTATCAGTATGCCACGGTCACTGCGCACGTGAAATCCAATGCCACACCAATCACGGATGTGATAGTCAAATCAGAAGTCACTACTATACTGGGCGGCACATTATGTGAATCGATCTATTTTTTCTCTACTACGCTTATAGAACCGGTGCACTCGTTAATTATGCTGATCTTGGGTGCATCCAAATTTCGGTGTTGGCAACTGCGTTTATTCTAAGAGGCATAGAGGAGCAACATCCTATCCGTCTATGACCAATGGGTTCTTCGTCGGGCACGATTAGTTATAATTTTGGAAAGCTTGTATATTAGGTCAAGTATTTCATCTACCACAAAATTCAGGTGGTGGGCTGCGTTACAACTGATAATGTAATAACCAACCGATAATGTAACAACAATTGACCGATACTGGATCACTAACCAATAAAGTTACAAAAAAACGACTAATAATGTAGTAGAAAGTGCTATTCTAATTAACAGTCCATTGTTGTGACATTATCAGTCCTAACCGATAATGTAACAAAAATGTACTGATAGTGTAGTAACATTTACACTGTCGGTCAATTTTTGTTACATTATCGGTTACTAGTGAAACAGTATCAGTCAATTGTTGTTACATTATCGGTTGTAACAGCTTGTCAGGGTAAAAGGCCAAGCGTTCCTGTGCTCGTTACTGGGAGTAAATTCCACCAAAGTCGGTGAGATGGGTAACATAAGTAACAAAACATTGTCAGTCACTCAATGAGATAGAAAGTAAGATGACACAAGACCATCAAGAATGATCTTTTGAGATCAGAGACAATCTTACTTTCTGCATTTGCTTCTTAGTTTGTTTTACACCAAGCTGCTTGTTGGTATAATGAGTGGATTTATTTAGATTTTCTGTTGCATTATTATTTTTTTTCAGTATGTGCATCGTGACCTTGCCGCTCGTAACGTGCTGGTGGGAGAAGATATGGTGTGCAAAGTGTCTGATTTTGGACTGGCCCGTGACGTTATGAACACCCGCATCTACCATCGAGAATCACAGGTACCATATGAATACAGGTTCAGCAATATCTATATAGATCCGTCCAAACGAGACATCATCAAACTTGCACACTGTATACATCTATTTGATACGAGCCGCACAATTGTCAAACGACAGCATTGCGAGATCACAGTTTTAGCTTAAAACAGTTCCAACATAGAACTTGAAAATTGAAAACATTCACAATAGACTTACCTGTCCGCAGGGTCCTCTTCCAATGCGTTGGATGGCGTTGGAATCCATTTTTGATGACGTGTACACAACAAAGAGTGATGTATGGTCTTTCGGGATCCTGCTGTGGGAGATTGTGACACTTGGTAAGTACAAGACTGTAACATAAATTCGTATTTAATTCTAATTTAATTTTATCAATTTATTAGACATGTATTTTGCACTCTCTGAAAAAACAAACAAAGTCAGATGACATAAAGTACACTACAGTAATATTAAAGTAAGGACAAATTATGAAGGCAATTATAAAATAATACTTAACAACTAATTTGTTAAATCAAGGTTAATAATTAAGGAGCATATACCTGTTCACTTCAGCCAAGGTTTGTAGGTGGAACAGCCTGAACAAATTGTTCAACGTAAACGAAACATAAAAAACCCAAAAGAAACAGTCAGACACGCAAACGAAAGACAGACGAATCAAACGCAGTAAAGTCATAATGTAATGAAGCTGAATAAAACAAAGATGGGGAGCTAGGCAGTAAAAGAGGTGGATAATTTGGCGACATCGTAGACTTAGTTTTGCGACCAGCAGGCATTTTCCAAGACAAGAATGTGATTGGCAAGGATGAGATTGCTGTGTGACTTGCATGGATAAGATGAGCTTAGGGATCTGGAACGTGAATATTTGTATTGTGATTGAGCTCAGAGGTGTACGTGACTCACTAAGTCAGTCGCCATTCTTGATACTTGATATATATATATACATACATGAAAATTCAAATTGTGCACCTTGAACAATAGAGGACAATAGGTCCACTTTTGATGTGCGTATACAATACATAACGGGTATCGTCCTAAAATGCTCGATTATAAACAAAAGGGGTTAAATAGAAGGTCCGCGATTAAAGGTGTTTGCAGAATGTGTGCATGTTCCGAACGATTTTTTTAAAACATTGTCACAATAAAGATTTTTGACCATGTTGGCTGAAATTGTATACCGTGGCGAGTCTCTACAGTCAAATGTTTAAATACACCTCTATTTCCGACAGGTGCGCGGCCGTATCCGCTGTTGAGAGCAAAGACAATGATTAGCCAATTACAACAGGGCTATCGTATGCCGAAGCCTCGACAATGCAAGAAGCAGCTGTAAGTATTGTCGGTTTATGCGGAACTCTCGGAATACTTCAATTTTAATGCCATTACCCTTTGAAGATAGGAAATTTCAAAGTAGACATGGAGATTTAAAAAGTGGTTGTTGTTTGTTTCAGGTATGACATGATGTGCAGCTGTTGGCAGAAGAGTCCCAAAGACCGACCCAGCTTTCAGAGTCTGTATCAGCAATTGGACGACATGGTGTCTGAAGATGCAGTAAGTGACACACGATCAGCTATCAGAAAATTGGAGTTTTCTATTAGCTATCACAGGACTTGGTCGATATAACATAGCTAAAGAGGAGGGACCAATATTTTAATGTTAGCAGGAATAATTGGTGCAGCACTATCCCAACCCTGCGGCGCGCCAAAAGGTCTTTCTCCGTAAACATTAAATGACGATGAGAATACATGTATCCCTTGAATGAGATTGAAAATCACAGAGCAGCAGACTGCTAGCTAGATATTCATGCTGCGTTGGATCCGGGACAGGTTATTAGAAGCGAGGAGTAACATACACGAGTTTTTGGTAAACAAGAAATACACCAGAACCAACGTACTGCATCATTATAAAACCTGCAGAATTAAATCATTCAGTGCATATAAAATGTCTTTTGCCATAGTTTTCAACACATAAATGTAACTCACGTAACATAATGTTATTTCATTTTTTTAAGGACTATATCATCATCACCGACCTTGAGGAAAGCATATACGAAGATAACATCACCGACGACACCAACGAGAAACTGTGATATCTAATTACTTCAAAACGCTATATCTTAAGATAGAAACTTTCAGATATTTTCATGTCAAGTTACTACAGCGCTATTATCAAATGCTGTGTGTCACTTGAATTTACGGAGTGCGGGGAACAGCTTTGGACCTACTGAAAAGTTATTTGTGTAACAGAAAGCAGTATGTGTCATTTCACTCTGTTACTTCAACTAGCCGATTCATTACGTGCGGGGTACCTCAGGGTTCCATGTTGAGTACCTTACTATTTCTTCTTTATATTAATGATATATGTAGTACCTCAGACACCATATAACATTTTGTTTATTTGATGAAGTTTGTTATATACTCACGATATTGTAGATGAAGCAATTATTAACCTTAATATGGAACTTGAAGAGATCAGTACATACGTCTCGCAAATAAATTATGTATTAATGTCGCCATGTCAAATTATATGATTTTTGTGCCAATCAGTACAAATATACACACAATCTGTTCCTTTCATTTTGAATAACTCAAGGCTTAGTCAGGTTAAGATAACTAACTTCCTGGGTGTAACTATTGATGAACTAGCGGCCAAAATATCAAAGAACATTGGAATAAAGAATCGTTTGAAATATTATCTTTCCGTAAGATTTTATTAACATTGTATAATTCATTTGTTTTACCTTACTTAAATTAAAAATTAATGTGGCCTGACGTTGCGAACTTAGCAAGTTCTTCTTCAGAGGCTAAAACAGAAATGACAAAAGAAGGAACAAAACAAAACACAATGAAACTTACATATCAGCAAGGAGGATCACCACGAAGGGATACTGCAACAGAGAAGTTGAAACATGAAAAAAAGTAAGACTGCTGCAAACTGCTTACTGACTGGATGGACCTGAAATATATAAATCTAAAAATTAATGTGGCCTGACGTTGCGAACTTAGCAAGTTCTTCTTCAGAGGCTAAAACAGAAATGACAAAAGAAGGAACAAAACAAAACACAATGAAACTTACATATCAGCAAGGAGGATCACCACGAAGGGATACTGCAACAGAGAAGTTGAAACATGAAAAAAAGTAAGACTGCTGCAAACTGCTTACTGACTGGATGGACCTGAAATATATAAATCTAAAAATTAATGTGGCCTGACGTTGCGAACTTAGCAAGTTCTTCTTCAGAGGCTAAAACAGAAACTTACTTAAATTACTCAATATTGACTTGGGGTAGTTTGCCATCTAAGTGTAACAAAATTACTTACTTTACAGAAACGAGCAGTTCGTGTAATTTTAAATGCTGGTTATCGTGATCATTCTGATCCATTATTTGCTAAAATTAAATATATTACGATGTAATACCTTATATTACTATATTTTAGGACAATTAATGTATAAATTTATGCATAATTTACTCCCGTCCTGTTTTAATACTTGTTTTATCGTAGCATCTAACATTTATGTATATAACACTCGAAGTAGTGCTAGGGGATATGTGTTCGTTCAATTTAACAGAACGTCAACGTAAAAAATTGTGTTATTCATCGAGGCACCTTAAGAGGCAACTGGAATAGTTGAAATGATTCTCTTAAATCATTACCCATGAATTGAAATGTTATTATTTTGTGTATTAATATTTAGGCCTTGTCTCCCACACTTGTCTTGTCTGTCTCACGTAGTGTTTTGTTTGTCCCTTAGTGCAGTACTTTGGTTGTATGATGTATGGAAAAAATATAAAAATTTCTGGCACCGTTTGACCTTTATTACGAACTTCATTTGCTGGCGCAGAGGGAACGGTAGTGAACACGACCATATGTGTGGCCGGCAGTAGGTAATCCTTGGACAATGGACTGTAAGTGGCGCCCGTGCGCTCGCGTGAGGTCAGTAAGTGGATAATCCCTCGGACAATAGACTTAATTGGCACAGATGGCCTGAAGTGTTTATTGACCACTCCGTGCGGTTTGGAAGCAATCGATAATAAGGGTTTCCGTGATATGAGGCATAATAAGTATCAATGTAGTTTAGAGATGTTGTCACGAGCTATATTTAGGGACAGTGTTGGAGCAAAGGCTTTGACCCTCAAGGCCAAGGCCAAGGCTTTGACCCTCAAAGCCAAGGCCAAGGCCAAGGCCAAGGCTTTGACCCTCAAGTGTTGAGGCCAAGGCCAAGGCTTAACCCTCAAGGCTAAGGCCAAGGCCCTGTTTTATAAAATGACCACTAATATAGAACTAATTATAGTCACATGACACATCATCACGAATCGCTCATTAAGAAGAACAACTTGTGTTTAATTGCAATCAACATGCTCGCATACACTGTTTTATGACTGCATTGTATCTATTATAGTATAAGTTCAGGTCTTCATGAAAATGGTTTAACTAAAACAAAATAACGATATATTGACGCACAATTCTCCAGAGTGTAACAAAAGGGGGATCCAAGAAACTGATTTGGGAAATTTTTATTTGCTGGGCCAACATGGTCAGAAATATTAGCATTATCTAAAACAGATACATGCAAATCTTTAGCACTTATCAGGGAGACATATACAACCAATCAGATCCATTCCATAATTGTATACAATTTAAGTGATCATCTCATTAGCCCCACAAGTGTACAGAATATTGTTGCAGCAAATCTACTACAATGGTAACAAAATGTGATGCTATAAAAGTGGAAGTGTGCCTAACACACAAATCTATAGGGTGTTTGCCTCCTCCATGGTAACACGGTTAAAATGGTCACAGCAAAATTTCAAACAGATTTATCTGGAAAATGCAAAAATCTATGGGCCTTGAAAAGCCTTGACTCAAAATTGCAAGGCACTGATCCCTCAAGGCCAAGGCCAAGGCCAAGGCTTTTGCCCTCAAGCCTCGAGGCCAAGGCCAAGGCCCTAAAATCCAGCCTTAAGGCAGCCTTAAGGCCAAGGCCCAGCATCAAGGCACTACATCACTGTTTAGGGATATCGTCACTAATTATTGTTAACCTCTGCGTTTCGTACGTGTAAAAAAGTCTACGAAACTGTCGGACTACCGATCATTCGGTCATTTATGAATTGTACAGAAATGGCATAAAGACATCATAGAGCTACAGCCCGTACTGCGCAACATTGTGTAAGCTGAACGTCGTCAAATATGGATATCTACCGAGAAATACAAAATTGTCAAACTGACGAGGAGCTCGGTATTATCTTGGATTTTGGTGAACTCAAAGCTGATCAATCCGCCAACGACGACGACTTAATGGATGCTCCGATAGTACCGGCTGAGCAAGATTCTCAAGCGGTCGGGTACGGCAACAACGACGGCGACTCGGAGATTGATCCAATTGTACCGGCTGAGCAAGATTCCTAAACAGACAGGTACGGTAACGACGAGGGCGACTCGGATGATGATGATCCGTGGGCAGCGGCCAAGGACGATTTTCTAGGACGAGGAGAATCAGCCACCGAGGAAGAGGATTCGGGTGGAGAGAACAGAAGATTATAACAATATTGTAGAAGTCAATGAGAAATTTGTAAAGAAGCATCTAGCAACGACATATGATTATAGAGTTCAGCTTAGGGACATAGAAGACCTATCATTGCGAGAGTTTTTGCCACGCCTTGGTTCTATTTTTGAAAGTATTTTGGAAAGGTTGACGGATGGTCTCCCCGGTGACGACAGAGTAAGGTTGGTGTTTCAATCCAGTTATTTAAATTACCCGATTCCTCAACCGTTTTTATGAGTAGATGAATTAACGGTAGAGAGATTTCTTGCGCGCATAGAACAAGTGTTGCAGTCGTATCAATATCTTCGATTTGATGACAGGGTAGACGTCCATTGCACATGCGGTTACAGAAGGGGGAAAGACAAGCCACCAAGGCGTGGTAAAAATTCACGGCATGTTCTTGGATATAAAGTTATCTGTTATTCAGATTAAAGCCATCGGACGGAATTGACATTGCTGGCCGCACATACACTGTATGTATTGATATGATTAAGGCCAAAAAAAATAAGTCGGTCTCTGGTCAGCGCGTGCGTCGATTTTAATCATGCGCGTCGATCTTTTTTTTTTCCAAAATGTTCCGCGGTAGCTCCAACAGCGCCCTCTATTTCCGCACCTCCTCACTTTTTATTCTACCAAAGAGCACCAAGGAATGGGAAATTGCACCAAGGCAAATGATCGAAAGTACCAAGGCAAATTATGGAGGACACCAATGTACATGAGGACACCAAAAAAGCAAAATAGTACCCCACCTTGTCTATACAATCCAAGCTTGAAAAAAAAAAAAAAAAAAAAAAACAACCCAAAAGCCACGTGGCCGCGTCAATTCCGGAACTTTGGTCTGACCAGAGACCGAATATTTTTTTTGGGGCCTAAGCCTGCTTATTTTGATGAGCATAATTCTGACACTCGATCTCTGTATCATGCACTCGAACCAGTGAGCTGTGGAGGCCAGAAGGCGCTCAGATTGTCATGTGTATTGGGGTAATTAGTCACTAACATATTTCGTTCATTAACAAAAACCGGTCGGGGGCTCCTACTAACGTTTCTTTTGTTTGTAAACATTGACGCCATTTTATAGGGACTGCAGCAAGGCACATAAATTGAAGCCGGGGTCCGGCCTTATTTTTCCAGAAAACGTCCTCATTTCGCCTCCAATACATAGTCAAAAGGCAAATGTAGCAATAATGTTGTATGTTTGTTGACAATGTTATATTTCCAACAATCAAATACTGTTTCAGTTTTCTTTAATAACTCTTTTTCATTTTTGCAGTGTTGGACCTTCCATAGTTTTGCAACCCGTGTTTGGCAAAAATGCAGTTTGCCAACTAAGTGTAGAAAGGGCTATATTTTAGCAAAGTTATAGTGCGCCCTCTATGCATGGACAGCCTGTGAACAGAATGTCATAGTTCGCGCACTCCGTCGTTTTCCATTGTTCACTCACATACCTTACGCTTTTCATGCTGATGTTTCTCTGTTCCATTTGCCTCGTAAATTGAGTTAATAATAAATCACCCTGAAAGTAAATATTGGCTGGAGTATCATGTCCCGTAACTTCACCACGACGTCAATCTTCTGGACACAGCTTTGCTATAAAGACTATGCCTATGCCAACTTTGAATAAAGTTTAATGTACAAAAATCATGATGGATTTGGGATTTAACAAAAAAGAGAGGGAAGAGGAAGAAGAAAGGGGAAAAAAAAGGAGAACTGAAAGGAGTTCTTTTTCGCAACTCTGCGGAAAAGCCAATAAAAACATTTTTGAATGTCTGTTAAGAAGAAAATTATATTCGTTGAAGAGCACAGTTCACATCTAGAATCGTGCTACCGTTATTATTCATCGGGCCAAAAAATTGAACGTAATTTTTTAGAAGGAAAAAAATTCACGCTGTCCCCAAGTTTTGAGCTTTTGCGACACAATTTACAGGGAAGTACAAGTTATCGTTTATTAGCAAAAGAAAAGTATTGGTTTTGTCGTGAAATTGCAGGAGTGTTGTTCGCTTTGGTGGTGCTTTATCTTACTCCCTTTTTGAGTCCGATTATAAAATATTTAGTCGTGCGCAAAAGGAAGTAGTAATATTTAATTTAATGGGCTTTTTTATATTTAGCAAGGTGTCACTAAAATAGTGGGGAAAAGCGTACTCTCTCGCTCAAACTCATGTTTAGAGGAGTCACCATCTGATTTTTTTTTTACCGAATTGGTATTATTTCTCTCATCTTTACATCTCGCGAACGAATAATGCTAAATTTTAACTTCTTTGGTAAGAGGTTCTTAAGGTTCGTAAGGTTTTGTTTGTTTGATTTTTTAAAAATACATACTGGAAATGTCCGATTGTTTTACAAGTTGTTGGGTACTTAGATTATGTGAATAGTATTTATAATGTGGAATGACGTCACGGTGACGTGTTTCAGTTTTTTAGTAATATAAAATGTATTGAGTCATTTTGAAATAAACTAAATTGATAGACTTTCCTTCAAAAATATATTATTATTCCAATTTCGCGGAAAAGCTAGTTTTATTGTCCATTGTGGACCATCCACAATTTTATATTTGTACTATAGTTATCGGGTTGATAGCAATGAATTTGCTTTTTTTTCTACGAAGAGCTAGAACGGCAATGCCGCCATGGCGCGCTGTCGAAGGCAGAAAGGGAGGCTGAAGGTAGGGTTGTGGATGGGCATGATGGAAAGGGATCAGGATTCAGGATGATGTGCCAAGGTGTAGGGGTCAGTTTTTAAATGCCAACAAAAAAGTCAACAAATGTCCTTAAAAATACATATGTACATGGGTAGCCGTCACCGTGCTATGGGGAAGTTTTCCATTGTTAGTGTAATTAGGACCTAGTTATGGGGACTTTTGCAACCCCCACAACGTCGTTGGTTCCCATGTTATTATAGGAGAACTCGTATGTAGTCCCCACAAACGAAGAACAAAAAAATGTAACGACACCACCATCACCCCCTCCAAACCTTACACCATCCCCCGCCCCCTACCCACACCCACCCCCATCCTCCCCTACCCATCGCCACCCACCACCTACACATCCCCAACCCACCCCAACTCCAATCCCTATCTCCTTCCCCCTCCCCCACCCCAACATCACCACCCACCCCATTCTCCCCCTACCCATACCCACCCATACATCCCCAATCCACCCATACATCCCCACCCAAACCCCAACCACTACTCCAATCCCTATATCCTGGCCCCTCTCCAAACCCGACCACTTCACCCATCTACCCCAAACCCACCTACCACACCCTCTTCCGATCCCCACGCACCCCTACACCCCACTGTAAGCCCTATTCCAATCCATATCCCCACCCCATCCCACCCTACCCTCCCCCACACATTCCTACCCCACCCTTACCCCAACCCCCACTCCAAACCTGTAATACTAAAAGATCAAACCAGAAGCACAAGCCCATACATACAAATGCTTGGAAATTAATGCATACATGGACATATTATACTGACATAAACATGTACATGTAACAAATAAAAACTTTAATATTTTCTTGAATTAAAATTCCTCAATAAAATCATAAAATTTACAGCAATGAAATGAACCTAATAAAGATCAAACATGTAAACTG
Organism: Patiria miniata; assembly: GCF_015706575.1. NCBI lineage: Eukaryota > Metazoa > Echinodermata > Asteroidea > Valvatida > Asterinidae > Patiria > Patiria miniata. Next base: position 18,117,240 of record NW_024037056.1, read on the forward strand.
CATTCCTTTTTTTAACCAAATTAGCTAGAACCAAAAACTTCAACATAGTAATCTGAATGCGGACGGATGGACGGACAGACCGGACGGAAATTGGTATTACATAGGCTCGCATCTGCTCTGCAGGTCTGCAATGTTTGATATTTCAACTTTTGTGACACAATTAAAGGAAAAGTAATGCAATTATTTATCAGCTAACGTATTGGTTTCGTTCAGGAATTGCGGGGGTGTCATTTGGTGTTTATTCTGACCTACTTTCTTTTTCCAGCTGGATTAAAACATTCAGCTGTGCACAAGAGAAAGTAAAAATATTTATTGTATTAGACCTATTTATATTAGGCAAGGTGTCATCAAAATAAACAACGAAAGCATACTCTCTACTCTCAAATACTAACTCATTAAATCATTTCTGGATCACTGCGGTATGGATGGCTTTATTTGCACGTGGTAGGTAAATTATGCTTTTCTTTGGAAATTTGGGAATATCCTTAAAGATTACCACAAACTTTGTCTGATCGGAATTGTTTTTGCGATCCTTTTATTTTCACTATTAAAATTCTTAGATCTTTCCCATCATTTCTATTTTCTTGAGTAAAAAGTGGAATTAAAAATACATGTCAATTTAGGATAGGTAATACAATTACTATCTGGAGGGGTTGCTCAGTGTTTACAATCCAGCACGATTTTGGGCAGATGGGTACCACCTTTGTCCCTCAATTCTACAGTGTGAGTAAAAAAAACAACTATACACTTTTAAAATTGGCCATAATTTGTATCCGGCACAATAAGGACTGATGTCCAATGACAAGAGTTGAGTTCCTGATTTAAGTTTGCAAGATTTTCATCTGAATAGTCACGTGTAAAGTTATGATGGGGATTAGGGCGGCTTGTGGTAAAAGGAAAGGAGGTAAATATGGAGAAGTGATCTGATATGTCTGTCACAAGAATGCCAGATTTAGGCAAAGGTAAGATATTTGTGAAAATATTATCGTTTAAAGTGACAGATGTGTTTGTGACTCTGTTTGGGTTTTCTGATAAGAGGTAGGCAAGAGGTATGCATAATTAAAGTCACCTGTTATTAATATGGGCTTATTTTCATTAGTTACATGTTGGAACAATAATTGGGAACTGTTTAAAAAGTTTTCAAAGTTAGCATTAGGCGCTTTATATGTGACCCCAATAATAATATTCTTATGATTGCATGGAGTGATTATTTCAGTAAAAATACAATCAAGAGAATTATCACCAATGACATCGAGGTCTGGCCTAGGAATATACTGAAGATGAGTTGATATATATAAACCAACACCACTCCCAACTCTACCTTTCTGTTCTTATTCAGTAGGGTGTAGCCAGGTATGTTCAATTCATTCATACAGGAATTTGCATTTAAGCCAAGTCTCACTGCAGCCAATTACAAAAAATCACGATTTAAAGAGTGGAGCAGAATTTTTAAAGGATCCGTCTTTTGGCTAAAGGGTCTATAGGGTCGCCATTCAAAAAGGTTGAGGGGTTGTCAGGGTCTTCAATTGTTGGCAGTGCACCAGAATTTAAGTTCAGGTCTAAAAGGGTCTCAAGGGTAATGGGCGTATTCATACATGAATTGAAAGCAAACATTACATTACCGATTTCCTGAGATTCTAAACCATTAAATAAGAAGATGGCAACAAGACATTGTGGACAAAACCAAGTTTCATCATTCTTAGTTAAAGTGTAGTAGTCAATGAGATTGAGGTTAGTACATTTAAGATGGATCCATAATTTACAACAGTCACAATAAATTCCATTTTGATTACTTCTCACGGGGTTTCTACAGACACTACATGGAAATTTAACAGGCATACGTGAAATATAATTAACAGGTAGGCTTAAAAAACAACAACACAATACAAAGACAAAAAAATGCAAATTTAAGCAAATACTCACTAATGGGAAACGGGAATGGGCTTAATAGTGATATTCCGCACTCAAGTCATGAAGATCTTTCTAGAAATTGGATCAATAAATAGTAACAGTTGAGTGATATAATAAAAACAAATATGAAGTTGACACAACTTCATACTACTCCTTTAGGTAATGCACCACTTAGATTATGATGTTAATTTATGTATACAGCACAGGTGGTGAAGTGGAATGGGAAATATGATAAGTAAGTCCTGGGAGGGCTGAGGAGGAATGTACATGTGGCCATTTATGAACAGTTGTTCGTTACAGAAAACGGGTTTCTTGCCGGCTTTATACGCCTTGTGCACGACTTCTTTGAGGCTTCGCTGATAAATAATACAATTTATTTTCCCTTCAATTGTGTCGCCAAAGTTCAACTATTGAAATAGTAGCATTTATTCTTTTGTAAAAAAATAATTATGTTTCATTGCTGTCAACCTGACTGTTGTTTGGCTGGCTGCGCTTTGTTCCGACTCCCTTTCTATTTTAATCTCATTAAAACATTCAGCGGTGCACACAAGGAAGTAATATTATTTATTGTATTGACTTGCGTTACTTGAACTCAATAGAAATATTCTTCAGTATAAGACGGTCAGCCTTCCTTTGGGGTCCAGGAGTCCTCAATTGTTATGTGCAATTCAAAATATATTAGATAGACAAGAATTATTACGTTTATCTAAGGTAAAGCATAGTTGCCATGAAGGTTCGACACAAGATCTTTACTTGCCAGTCACCTTTAAGACGACTGTGATTTAACTAAATACATTCATAAAATTTAAAAATTAAAAACTATCCTTTGAAGCACCGGAAAGTTATTCTTATTGCATTAAGTCAATTGATAACATTCCAGACAGAACAAAATCTATCCTGGGGGGGGGGGGGGCGGCTGGGTTGGTTGAAATGTATAGGCAGGTGATGGCATCAAGAATTGTATTTAGCACTGTTAATGCAGTTGGTGTGTTTTTGTGTGTGATTGGAGGGGGGGGGGGGCTTTTGATATTTTCCTTTTGTTGCTTTTTTACGGCGTTTATACTTTTTATTTCATTCCGTTTTAACTTTTTTTTTCATTGCGGTTATCAATATTGATTTTTATCCGAACTTTTGTAATATTACCAATATTGTGCTCAGGGTTATGGATGAACACATCATCTGCTGACAGTTTGTATACTTTTGTTCATTCCTTGAAAACCCCTGCTTACATTTAAGATCGTATCCTTTAACTTAAAGTACGTCTAAAGTTTATATTTAGAGTAAAGGGCTCATGAATTGAATATTTCTTAGGAACAAATTGTGTGCTACTTTCTAATCCTCTTTAGTGTATGAAACTAATTGATATTCCTTTTTGGTTATTTTTTGGGGGGTTTTTCGATTTTTTTAAACCCTTGAGGGCAGTTCAATTATGTGAATAGTATGCATAATATTGAATGACGTCACGATGACGCCGTCAAGAGTTTATTTTGTGTTCTACTTAAATACGTTTTCCATGTTTCAGATTTTATTATTCTATACATTGTATTGAATCATTTAGAAATAAAATAAATTAAATTAAACTTTATCATTCCAACTTGTATTGGCCATCGTGGACAATCAACAATTTTCTTTTTTAATTGTTTTTTCTGAAACGTTATTATTTATGGGATTGACGTAAATGAAACTACTATTTTCACTAGCAAAAACTTTCTGCTTTTTCAATATATTTACACAATAAAAGGGAAAGTCAAATTTATTATTTATCAGCAAAAGTATTTGTTTCGTTTCTGCAGTGTTGTTTAGATGTGTTTTTTCTCTGACTTCCTTTTCCCTTTCCCTTTTCCTTGAGGATCAGTTCCCCGTAACGCACCCACGAGTGATCCTACTTTGCCGCTAACCACTGCTCTCGGACTTTCTTCCAGTAGAATGTCTGTCACTCGCGTACAAATCTCCCATAGAGAACTTTCCCCATGCCTTTGTACACGTATGCATTATTCATAACTACCAGAATCCAATGCTCCCATTGGCTAAGACGCGCATTCATTGCTGGGCTCTTTATCCAGTAGATTATTGAGCTGAGCTCTGACCTACACAGAGCTCCCGCACATGATGCATTAGATTGATGATCTGGGCTCTGACCCCGACAGAGTTCCTGACTTGTACACATAAGATTATTGAGCTGGCCGCTCACTGGCCATAGACCCATGTCTCGGTACACAGATAATCATGTATGCCTTAACTTTACATTGTATATAGTGCGCCCTCTATTGACCTGAGATGTTATTATTCCCGAATAAAGTACTAGTGTTTGTGTAAGATATTTGTATTGTATCTGACTCTTATTTGATAATGTTTGTCACCCAAGAGAGACGTTACAATACTAAAAGATCAAACCAGAAGCACAAGCCCATACACACAAATGCTCCCCTCAAAATTACACACATACGATGCAGTACATTGGAAATTAATGCATAGATGTACATATTATACCGTCATATGAACATGTACATGTTATACCGGTATAAACATGTACATGTAACAAATAAAAACTTTAACATTTTCTTGAATTACAATTCCTCAATAAAATCATACAATTTTCAGCGATGAAATGAATCCACTAAAGATCATGCATGTAAACTGCATTTTTTTTTTTTAAAAACCAAATTAGCTAGAACCATTAACTTCAACATAGTAATCTGAATGCGGACGGGTGGACGGACAGACGGACGGAAATTGGTATTTCATAGGCTCTCATCTGCTAAGCAGCTCTGCTATGTTTGATATTTCAACGTTTGTGACACAATAACAGGAAAAGTAATGTAATGATACGCCTTGTGCATGACTTTTTTGAGGCTGTTCTTTTTGGCGACATGAGCTGCTGGTAAATCTTGAATCATGTAGATATCTTGACTAGCCAGAGTTGCCTTTGCCCGGAGAAGCACTGCCTGAGGCTCCGGCCGGTAGATGAATTTCAGGAACCAAAACAATGCCTTCGTTGATAAATAATACAGCTTTTTCCCATTCAATTGTGTCGCCAAAGTTCAACTATTGAAATAGTAGCATTTAGTCTTTTGTAAAAAAAAAAATTATGTTTCATTGCTGTCAACCCGACTGTTGTTTGGTTGACTGTGCTTTGTTCTGACTCTCTTTATTTTTTAATCTCTTTAAAACATTCAGCCGTGCACACAAGGAAGTAGTATTATTTATTTTCTTGACTTGGCTTACTTGAACTGAACTCAAAAGAAATATTCTTCTGTTTAAAACAGTCAGCCTCCCTTTGGGGTCCAAGAGTCCTCAATTGTTATGTGCAATTCAGAATTTTAGATAAAAAAGAATTATTACGTTGATCTAAAGTAAAGCATAGTTGCCATGAAAGTTCGACACAAGATCTTTACTTCCCATTCACATTTAAGATGACTGGGCTTTAACCAAATACATTCATAAAATTTAAAAATAAAAACTATCCTTTGAAGCACCGGAAAGTTATTCATATTGCATCAAGTCAATCGATAACATTTCAGACAGAACAAAATCTATCTTTTTTTTGGTGGGGGGGGGTAGTTTTGGTGTTTTTTGTGTTTGATTGGGGGGGGGGCTCTCGATATTTTCCTTTTGTTGCTTTTTGACGGCGTTTACATATTTTATTTCATTCCGTACGCACTTTTTTTTCATTTCAGTTATTAATATTGATTTTTATCCGAACCTTTGTAATATTACCAATATTGTGCTCATGGTTATGAATGAACACATCATCTGCTGACAGTTTGTATACTTTGTTCATTCCATGAAAACCCTGCTTACATTTAAGATCGTATCCTTTAACTTAATGTACGTCTAAAGGGCTCATGAAGTGAATATTTCTTAGGAACAAATTTTGTGCTACTTTCTAATCCTCTTTAGTGTATGAAACTAATTGATTTTCCTTTTTGGTTAATTTTGTTTGGGATTTTCGATTTTCTTAAACCCTTGAAGGTAGTTCGATTATGTGAATAGTATGCATAATTTTAACGACGTCACGATGACGCCGTCAAGAGTTTTATTTGTGTTCTACTTAAATACGTTTCCATGTTTCCGTTTTGAATATTCTATACAGTGTATTGAATGATTTAGAAATAAAATAAATTAAATTAAACTTTATATCCAAATTGTATTGGCCATCGTGGACAATCAACAATTTTCTTTTTTAATTTTTTTTCTGAAACATTTTCATTATTATTTATGGGATTGACGTAAATGAAACTAGCAAATTCACTAGCAAAAACTTTCTGCTTTTTCAATATTTGAAATATTGCGACACAATTAAGGGAGGGTCAATTTTGTTATTTATCAGCAAAAGTATTTGTTTCGTTTCTGCAGTGTTGTTTAGATGTGTTTTTTTTTCTCTGACTTCCTTTCTTTTGTTACTCATATTAAAAGCATTCAGCCGTGCACACAAGAAAGTAATAAATCTTATTTTAATGGACCTTTTGATTTTCTATATTGAGCAATGTGTCAGCAAAATGGTGCATAAAAGGATACTCTCTCATGCTAACTCACTAAAACATCTCATGCATACGTTCGTGGAACAACGGCGTCTCTTAGCTTCATGATCACCGTGCACGGCGTGGTGTGGCTGGCTTTATTTACAAGAGGTAGGTAGATTTTGTTTCCTTGAGATGTGGGGATATATTACTTTATACTTTTGTTATTTTGCTTAGTTAAAGTGGAATTATATATCTTTCAAAATGCATTGGTAATTGGTAATACAGTGACAGGGTACTAGTAATTAAAGTTTGAATCGGTTTCATGTTTCAAGGCGAAAGTACCCAGTTTGGAATAATCTGATGTTTAGTTCAAATTTGAAGTTAGCATATAAACGGGTTTGACGAAAGTTCGCGGAGAATTATTGTCCAAGTCCCCCCAAAAGTAAATTTAAGAGCCTGATAACCCAACAAGTCATCCAAATAATAAGCTCCCCAAAATGTTACTCAGTACTGGCAATTTTATTACATTGGGGACCTTCTTGTTGTTACATTACGAGTTGGAATTGGGTTATTACATTACGCGTCGCTTCAGTTATTACATTACGGGACAGCATTAATACATCCGGGGACAACATTATTACATTATGGATGGACATTACATCAAACACCAATTCTTATAACACTAAAGGTCTAACTTGAACGCAAACGGATTCATTTTAGCTGTTTTGAGCTCAAAATAATAATTATCAGCGAGGGCGGAATAGTAATCCACCTGGGCGAAAGAGTGGGCAGGGATGATTTTGTTTGGGGGGGGGGGG